>NW_027101304.1:87500-95000 GCF_029633855.1 Hoplias malabaricus
TGTGACATCACAATGGAGATACCTCATTAGTTCTGACTGTAAACCGGGGGCAGAGGTGGACAGAGAGGAAGGGGCTCGGTCAGTGATGAAAGTAAACGTCTTGGTGTTACGTCAGATTTATGACACTTAGGAGACAATAATCTGTGCAAGTTCAGGAGTTAATCCCCCGTTATCCGCCTCCTTCTAGGGAACGTTTCTCTGTAAAATCACAGTTGGAGTCGCCGTGGCCGGAGAAGACAATGCCACAGCGCTACACACTGATCAGCATCATCATCGTTTTCAGCCGAAAAACGCAGCGAAATCCAGTAGATTTTCAGAGATTAGGGTCAGGGAGGGGTTGTTCCTCAATCTGATTAATTGTGGGGAGGGCTTTGCGTGTATTAGCTGGCCCCGCGGCCGCAGCGCTGCCTGCAATTTAGGTCAGAGATGTAGCCAGTGCGCTAACGTCGCTTTTATTTCCACTCCCTGAATGTTTATTTTGCTCAATACAGCTGTGATCTGAACCTCCACCCGGTGCCTACCCAAGCTTAGCACGACAGCCCTTAACAAACCCACACACCACATTTTCACTATGATGTAAGTCTGTTTACCCCTAAGAATTAACCAGACTGTACCTTTAAGACCAACACATGTAAATGAGCTCTGTTCTGATTGGCTGCCCTCTATTATGACATGCTTCAACAGAACTAAAACACTCCGTGCGAACCAGTGAGAGTAAATGAGCAGGCTGACAGAAGACATGTTGGTGTTTGTGACATCACAAAGTAAAATCCATACTTAGCAATGTTCAAATACACTACAACATCAAATAGCCATAACATTAAAGCCACTTTCTCTGCCTCTGAGTAGCTTTTCTGTAGCGTGAACACTTCCTTCACATGTGAGTGGTTTTAATGTTGTGGCTGATCTGTGTATGGATGCGAACCCCAGCTAAAATGTTGATAAAATAAACCTGAAAATCCCTGAAGTTGAAAATGTGTTGTGCTCCTTTTAACACACTTCTTTTGTTTTTAGCTTAAGGCTAACACCCTGTGGTTTACTTCAATTTAACAGCTACCAGAGCGCGACAGAGTTTCAGAAACCACATCATCATGTCTACTAGAGATTACTAAACACCTTCAGAAAGTTTGAGAGCAGTGTGAGATTATTTTGGTGCCGTCTGGACCATTGTGTGACGTTATGGGAGTTCAATCTCCCATTGTCTGTTAGCGGCTAAAGCTAAAGGAGCAAGGCTCAGACCCTGAACAGTTCTTAGCATTTGGGGAAAATAATGAAATACAAAGCTGCTGTAATCATGCGGAATACCGATAATTAAGTCATATTTAAGTTGAGAAAATTTAAAACACTGTGCACCTCAGACACAAACGTAAACAGAACGTTATGTATCTGAGGTAAATGCTAGGCTACTGTTAGCACACGGAAAATCTTCATCTTCACGGCGTCATGTGAGGATTTACACCAGAGAAATCCTCCAGGAATTTCCAGGAACAGGAGAAACTGATTTACAACTCGAGGAAAAGGCAGAATCTTCTAAATCTCTGTCAAAACAGTGACAATAAGATGATAAACATAATCCCAGTTAACCCCTGAATCTCCAGAAGCTGAGAGACAATAGCAGAAGCCAGTCGTGTTTATTAACAGAAACTCATACACATCTCAGCTTCAGACACAGAGGGAAATTCACTTATTACCGGAACTCTCCTTTACACCTGAACTGGTGCCGCGGTTACTGGCATTTACCAGATTTCCTTTCTAACGTTTGCGTTGCATCAGCAGAACATTACTCTCCACCTTAAACTGTGCAACAGCTACATTCTGTCGCCTACAGAACTTACTCTGGCTGTGATTCAATTCCACCTTAAACTGTGCAACTTCTCTTTTCTCACCTGCAGAACTTTTTGTTCCACTTTAAATGGAGCCGATTACAACATGACCCTACACTGCACTGTTTAAGGTGGAAAGGAAAATTAATCACCCAACATCAAGACTCCAAATGTCCACAAACCTTTGGCCATATCTCCTTTAGAAAATCAACAGCCTGGGGCCAGATAAGTGTCTTAAGAAAGTAATACGTCTTAAATGTGATTTCCCACCTTAATTTTAAGCTTAAAACCTAAAAGTTAAGAAAAAAATTATTCTTCAAAAATATTCTTAAGAACTACTAGTTTTCCATCATTTTTCTCTTAAGAAATATTCAAACAACAATAATTATTTTTTAAAAACATTTGTTCTTAAGTAGTGTTAAGCTTTAACCAGAAGTACACATGGTATACGTTTAATGACGACACTGACGTTTTTTCTAAACGTCTCTAAACATTTAAACTGTGGTGAAGGGGGTTGGCCCAGGACACACAGCAACATCCCACAGGGGGCGCTACCGCCACCACGCTTCACGGAAAATCAAACATGTGTTTGGCTCTGTGTTTGGACGAGGCTTCAATCTCTTTCCCCCAGACACAGCGGAGGTCAACAGCACCATCTTCCCTCCTTCGACTGTCGATCCTTCTCTTCCTCTTCTTTCTCCCTCTCTGTTTTTTTTAGGCTTTTTATGTTTATCCAAATATCCGAGTCTGATCCTCCTCTGTCCCACATGGAGCGTTTGACCTCAGCAGAGGCTTGGCAGCGAAGCTGGAGTCCAGGACGTAATCTGGAGCAGCAGATGTCCTGCCACGGGCTAACGGCTAACAGTTAGGTGTACATGGCTACATCACTCAGTGGCTTTACACAGCAGGAAAACCATTTAAAATATCGTTAATGTGGCTGTTGTGACATCACAAACCTAAAGGATTCGGAAGAGTCCGCTGGTGCAGCTTAGTTTCCATATGGTGTGCACAGTTTGGGGATTGGTGTTTCAAAGTAAACAAATAAATAAAACCTGAATAATATAATACTGCAGTTTGTTTACACTTGTTTATGCGCTGGTTATTAATAAGATAAGCTTTTGAATTAATTATTCAGTAACGATGTTTATTTCCTGAGTATTTATGTAGAAAATTGTAGAAGCTGATGTTTGTTTTTGTTTTGCTTCTTATCAGCCCAGGTCAAGTTAAATTAAAAGGGGGCGGAGCTCAAGTCTGTTTAGAATTAGCATATTCATGCATATTCATAACAATCACAGATTTTGGGTTAAGATTTACGGACGTTCCCAAGTCATAACAAACAAAACATATTTAACAATTAATGATTCAACACAGATTCATCTTTGAGGTTGAAATGATTGAGTGATGAAATGATTAAATGATGAACCCACCCCAAACACACACACACACACACACACACACACACACACACACAAACAGAGAGACTCTCACTGCCTCCCTTAAGTCTGGCTTACAGGCGGCTAACGCTAATGCTGTTATCTGTATTACATCCAATTAGCTTTACCTTCCCAGCTCTCGTGGGCACGTTGACTAGCGCGCTACTGCTAACACATCTGCTTATAGATGCGGCCAATGCAGCACAGGCTTCAGAGGATATACACACACACACACACACAAACACACAGATCTACTGCACTGACCTTTGGGCCGATGATGATGAGGGTGACCAGGGGGTTCTGAGAGTGCCACTCTGTTTAAAAGATAAACAGAAGAATAAATGTGTAAATAAAAACAGAAAAACACAACACAACAATGAGTCTTCATCAGGTTTCCATTCTGGTCCTCAGACCAAACTGAACTACAGCTACACTGACCCCTAGTGGCCTACTGTACACACAGACGCCCCAGTGTGGGAAAGCTACTGCGTTAGCGCTGCGCTGAGTGATGAGTGAAGAAGGAGAGCCACTCTGTACGAACAGATATAGAGTGGGAGAGAAAGACTAGAGTTACGGAGGGCTGTGGCAGCTCTAGCCAAGAGTTAGCTTGTAGCAAAGAGTAGTGACTAGACTGGGTTTGATCTTTCCCGACATTCCTAGTCACTGAGACGTAGTGTGTCCACAATATCTTTAGCCTCACATTAATGAGCCTGAAACTAGAGGTTTCTGAATGAAACATCACCTGAGAAGGCGCTGAGGAGGTAGAGAGGGTCCTTCACCCTTCGGAGCCCACACACCAGCAGAAACACTCGCAGTTCTTCAGCTTTCCTCGCACACACACCTGCAGAGAGAGCCATAACACAGTGGACATCAGAACAGGGACGGAGACTCGAGGTTAAACACTATATTAAAACACTTAGTGTCTCTGTTGGACTGAGGAAAACCAGCAGGGGGCACTGTCCCCCTCTGGCTTTACATCTACAAGGTGGACCAACGAGGGAGGAGTGTCTCACAGAGTGAGTTTAAAAACTCCAGCAGCACTGCTGTGTCTGATCCACACACTAACACACCACCACCACGTCACTGTCACTTTTTAACCCTTAATCACTCTCAGTGCTGCAGTGAAAAACAAAGTATGCAGAGCAGAAGCTCCGTGTGGTGGGTGCAGCTGAAGAGAGCAGACGGTGAAGGAACAAGGGGGTGGTTTTAATGATATGGCTCTTTAAAAGCAGTGGTCAGGACAGCAGCTCTCGGCGCTGAGGGGATTGAGTGTGAATTTAAGGTGGACAGCAGTGGTCTGTGTGCAGTGATGAGGCTAAATCTGAGCCTCTGCCCACATCATCCTCCATAAACCCCTCCTCACGCAGATTACACACAGAAATGTGCTGCAGTGTGTGTGTGTGTGTGTGTGTGTGTGTGTGTGTGTGTGTGACATTCTGACAGAGTGCAACATGTAGGAGGTGTTTAAAATGAGGTCATTTATTGAACAATGACAAAAATGGAGTAGGTTTCATTCTGACAGTGACGGTATGTGGGAGTGTGTGTGTGTGTGTGTGTTTTTAGAGCGCTGAACTCTTCACCCTGATGATGACGGTAGTTGTTCCTGAGGGAAACGACAGAATGGAGAGAGTATTCCTCTGAAGCAAAAAGAAACTATTTCCCTGACTTTAGGCAGAACACAATCTCCCTGAACGACACACGGCGGGAAAACAGCGGAGAACCACACCCCTTCAATCACAGCGTCACACTCCTGCTGACACACTGAACTACAGACTCTCTACACACACACACACACATTCAGTTTCACATAAACACCATCTATACACACACACACACACTTCACACACATTCAGTTTCACATAAACACCATCTATACATACACACACACACACACACTTCACACACACACACACACACACACACACACACACACACACATTCAGTTTCACATAAACACCATCTATACACACACACACACACACACACACATTCAGTTTCACATAAACACCATCTATACACACACACACACACACACACACATTCAGTTTCACATAAACACCATCTATACACACACACACACACACACACACATTCAGTTTCACATAAACACCATCTATACACACACACACACACACACACACATTCAGTTTCACATAAACACCATCTATACACACACACACACACACACATTCAGTTTCACATAAACACCATCTATACACACACACACACACACATACATTCCGTTTCACATAAACACTATCTATACATACACACACACACACACACATACATTACACACATTCAGTTTCACATAAACACCATCTATACACACACACACACATACATTCTGTTTCACATAAACACTATCTATACATGCACACACACACACACATTCAGTTTCACACAAACACCATCTATACATGCACACACACACACACACACTATCTATCACATGCACACATATTCCTTATCACTCACTCTTTACACACACACCACATCACTTTCACTCACTCAATAACACTCACACAAAGTACACACACATTCACACACCACATTTCATATACACCATACACACACAAGTATTCCATATCTCTCACATACACACTCCACTACACACACACACACTTAAACAAACACACACACACGCACACACTTCACACACATTCAGTTTCACATAAAAACCATCTATACATGCACACACACACACACACACACACACACAATAAACTGGATAAAAATATAATACTGAACACTATGTAAAGCCTAGGAACAGATGTACAGTACATTCTTATTAACAGCTAGTTACAGTTAATTAACAGTTCATTAGTAAACGCTGAATAATGCTCCACAGTCTACAGTGAAGAATATAACAGAGTAGCTACTGGATTTAGAGAAGATACTGCATCTTTTAAACAGATACAAGATATTGATTATTTACAACAGACACGTTTATGGAAAACTGTACACTACACACTGACTACATTATTACTATAATTCTGAATAATTAAAAAGTGTTACTAAAGAATCCACTCAGTCATCACACAGTAATCAATAACAGCTACTAGTTACAGTTTAATAAAGAACCAGGAAGTGATGTACAACTGTTTGTTTGGAAACAAATAAATAAATAAAAACCCTGTATTTTTCGATGCAGGACTGTGCTCTAATTAAATTTTATTTGTTAGAAACATCAGCTTTGTAGCTCCAGTCCAAGACAAAAGCAGCCGAGTTCAGACACTAATCACCTCTCAGAATCGCTCTAAACTCGCGCTAAACCCCCGCTTTAGTGACATTAGTTTTATCTGTAAATGTGTTTTATCTGATCTTCCTCTTTTAATGAAACAACTCATTTACAGCTGGAGCCCACTGAACCACTTTAAACCCGGAGAACCTGGTCCATAACTCAACAGCGCACACTCGGGTAATTAGCCAGACCTGCGGGGGGTCAGCGGCAGGCAATAAAGGAAATGGAGAGTCTCAGGAGGAACGGGAGGAACCGAAAAGATCAGACGGAGAGACACTGAGGCTGAGATTAACTTTTCCTGAAGCAATCTGAAGTAATCTCAGGTCAGTGACAATGCGGGATTAAGGGCCTGTAATCTCTTTTAGCTCATGACGTTGCACACACACACACACACACACACTGGCCTGGCTGAGCTGACCAAGGCTGAAAGGTGTGTGTGTGTGTGTGTGATACTGCCACGCCAACAACTGGCACACCCTGCCACGGCCAACGCGGGGGCAGCACGTGAGAGCTCAACTAACCCCAGCACGTGATGAAGCGACTGCTCTTGGCCACCTCTGGGTTTAAATTGATAACATTTACATTGATGTTTATGGCACTAAGGGTTCAGGAATCTGGCCCAAAGCCTGGATCAGACACAGCGGTCGCTGCTGGAGTTTTTAAACCCTGTGTCCACTCTCTGTCCACTCTGTGAGACACTCCTCCCTCGGTGGTCCACCTTGTAGATGTGAAGTCAGAGACAGTAGAGTGTGTGTTGGTTGTCAAAGGGCTCTTGGTTTGGTTTTATTACAAACTCAGGATGTGTTGTTGGCCTGAGATTAACGGAGCTGACTAATTTAAGCCTGAACCTCCCACGTGTCTCGAGGCAGCGGAGGTTTTCTGAGTTTGAGATTCACGGCTTCATCTCTGAAAGATGCTGAGGATGTCGGTTTGCTTGGCTAAGCTCCCAATCCCATAATGCCCTCAGTGACGTTGCCATGGTGACGGTAAAGCGAAAAAG
>NW_027101304.1:110000-111082 GCF_029633855.1 Hoplias malabaricus
GATTCACATTCCAGTGACTGCTCATTCAGTTTGGATTCACATCCCAGTGACTCCTCATTCAACTCGGATTCACATCCCAGTGACCCCTGACCTGACTCAAGTTCACATCCCTGTGAATGATGATTCAACACAGATTCACATCCCAAAGACTCTTGACTGAACTCAGATTTACAACCCAATGACTCCTTACTTGACTCAAATATACAACCCAGCGACTCCTGACTCAATTCATAGTATTTATACTCGATCCACCGCGACCCTGAACTGTGTAAGTGGTTACAGATAATGAATGAATGAATAACTCACAACTCAACTTAGATTCACATCCAAGTGACTCCTGACTGAACTCAAATTTACAACCCAATGACCCCTCATTCAACTCTGATTCACATCTCAGTGACTCCTCATTCAACTCGGATTCACATCCCAGTGACTCCTCATTCAACTCGGATTCACATCCCAGTGACCCCTGAACTGACTCAAGTTCACATCCCTGTGAATGATGATTCAACACAGATTCACATCCCAAAGACTCTTGACTGAACTCAGATTTACAACCCAATGACTCCTTACTTGACTCAAATATACAACCCAGCAACTCCTGACTCAATTCATAGTATTTATACTCGATCCACCGCGACCCTGAACTGTGTAAGTGGTTACAGATAATGAATGAATGAATAACTCACGACTCAACTTAGAATCACATCCAAGTGACTCCTGACTGAACTCAAATTTACAACCCAATGACCCCTCATTCAACTCTGATTCACATCTCAGTGACTCCTCATTCAACTCGGATTCACATCCCAGTGACTCCTCATTCAACTCGGATTCACATCCCAGTGACCCCTGAACTGACTCAAGTTCACATCCCTGTGAATGATGATTCAACACAGATTCACATCCCAACGACTCTTGACTGAACTCAGATTTACAACCCAATGACTCCTTATTTGACTCAAATATACAACCCACCACGTCCCTGAACTGGATAAGTGGTTACAGATTATAAATGAATGAATAACTCAAGACTCAACTTAGATTCACATCCAAGTGACTCCTAATCTGATAGAGTGTGT
>NW_027101305.1:0-25600 GCF_029633855.1 Hoplias malabaricus
TGTGTTTTGTGCGTGCTGCGTTATCTGTCTGAGGTTTTTTTGCTTTGCGATCTCTGAGTGTCTTGTGCGCACTGCGCCATCTATCTGAGGTTTTATTGTGAGCTTTGCGATCTCTCTGTCTTTTTTTGCGTGCTTTGCGATCTCTCTGAGGTTTTTTTTTTCTTGCGAGCTTTGCGATCTCTCTAGGTGTTTTGTTCGCCCTGCGCGATCTCTCTGACATATTTCTTGGGAGCTTTGCGATCTCTCTGAGTGTCTTGTGCATGCTGCGCCATCTCTCTGAGGTTTTTTTTGTGAGGTTTGCGATCTCTGTGTTTTTTTGTGAGCTTTGCGATCTCTCTGTGTGTTTTGTGCGTGCTGCGCGATCTGTCTGAGGCTTTTCTTGCGAGCTTTGCGATCTCTCTGAGTGTTTTGTGCGTGCTGCGCGATCTGTCTAAGGTTTTTTTTTGTGAGCTTTGCGATCTCTCTGTGGGTTTTGTGCATGCTGCGCCATCTCTCTGATGTTTTTTTTGTGAGCTTTGCGATCTCTCTGTGTGTTTTGTGCATGCTGCGCGATCTGTCTGAGGTTTTTTTTGTGAGCTTTGCGATCTCTCTGAGGGTTTTGTGCATGCTGCGCGATCTGTCTGAGGTTTTTTTTGCGAGCTTTGCGATCTCTCTGAATGTATTGTGCGTGCTGCGCGATCTGTCTGAGGTTTTTTTTGCGAGCTTTGCGATCTCTCTGTGGGTTTTGTGCATGCTGCGCGATCTCTCTGAGGTTTTTTTGTGAGCTTTGCGATCTCTCTGAGGCTTTTCTTGTGAGCTTTGCGATCTCTCTGTGTGTTTTGTGCATGCTGCGCGATCTGTCTGAGGTTTTTCTTGCGAGCTTTGCGATCTCTCTGAGGTTTTTCTTGCGAGCTTTGCGATCTCTCTGAGGTTTTTTTGTGAGCTTTGCGATCTCTCTGAGGCTTTTCTTGTGAGCTTTGCAATCTCTCTGTGTGTTTTGTGCGTGCTGCGCCATCTCTCTGATGTTTTTTTTTTGTGAGCTTTGCGATCTCTCTGAGTGTTTTGTGCGTGCTGCGCCATCTCTCTGATGTTTTTTTTTTTGTGAGCTTTGCAATCTCTCTGTGTGTTTTGTGCATGCTGCGCCATCTCTCTGATGTTTTTTTTGTGAGCTTTGTGATCTCTCTGTGTGTTTTGTGCGTGCTGCGCGATCTGTCTGAGGTTTTTTTTGTGAGCTTTGCGATCTCTCTGTGTGTTTTGTGCGTGCTGCGAGATCTCTCTGAGGTTTTCTTGTGAGCTTTGCGATCTCTCTGAGTGTTTTGTGCGTGCTGCGCCATCTCTCTGATGTTTTTTTTTTTGTGAGCTTTGCGATCTCTCTGAGTGTTTTTTGCGTGATGTTCGATCTCTCTGAGGCTTTTCTTGCGATCTCTCTGAGTGTTTTGTGGGTGCTGCGCGATCTGTCTGAGGTTTTTTTGTGAGCTTTGCGATCTCTCTGAGTGTTTTTTTGCGAGCTTTGCGATCTCTCTGTGTCTTTTGTGCGTGCTGCGGGCTCTCTCTGAGGTTTTCTTGTGAGCTTTGCGATCTCTCTATCTCTCTGATGTTTTTTTTTTGTGAGCTTTGTGATCTCTCTGTGTGTTTTGTGCATGCTGCGCGATCTCTCTGAGGTTTTTTTTATGAGATTTGCGATCTCTCTGAGTGTTTTGTGCGTGCTGCGCGATCTGTCTGAGGTTTTTTTTGCGAGCTTTGCGATCTCTCTGTGGGTTTTGTGCATGCTGCGCGATCTCTCTGAGGTTTTTTTGTGAGCTTTGCGATCTCTCTGAGGCTTTTCTTGTGAGCTTTGCGATCTCTCTGTGTGTTTTGTGCATGCTGCGCGATCTGTCTGAGGTTTTTCTTGCGAGCTTTGCGATCTCTCTGAGGTTTTTTTGTGAGCTTTGCGATCTCTCTGAGGCTTTTCTTGTGAGCTTTGCGATCTCTCTGAGTGTTTTGTGCGTGCTGCGCCATCTCTCTGATGTTTTTTTTTTTTGTGAGCTTTGCAATCTCTCTGTGTGTTTTGTGCATGCTGCGCCATCTCTCTGATGTTTTTTTTGTGAGCTTTGTGATCTCTCTGTGTGTTTTGTGCGTGCTGCGCGATCTGTCTGAGGTTTTTTTTGTGAGCTTTGCGATCTCTCTGTGTGTTTTTTGCGTGATGTTCGATCTCTCTGAGGCTTTTCTTGCGAGCTTTGCGATCTCTCTGAGTGTTTTGTGGGTGCTGCGCGATCTGTCTGAGGTTTTTTTGTGAGCTTTGCGATCTCTCTGAGTGTTTTTTTGCGAGCTTTGCGATCTCTCTGTGTGTTTTGTGCGTGCTGCGCGATCTGTCTGAGGTTTTTTTTGTGAGCTTTGCGATCTCTCTGTGTGTTTTGTGCGTGCTGCGAGATCTCTCTGAGGTTTTCTTGTGAGCTTTGCGATCTCTCTGAGTGTTTTTTTGCGAGCTTTGCAATCTCTCTGTGTTTTGTGCATGCTGCGCGATCTGTCTGAGGTTTTTTTTGTGAGCTTTGCGATCTCTCTGTGTGTTTTGTGCATGCTGCTCGATCTGTCTGAGGTTTTTTTTGCGAGCTTTGCGATCTCTCTGAGTATCTTGTGCGTGCTGCGCGCTCTCTCTGAGTTTTTTTTGTGAGCTTTGCGATCTCTCTGTGGGTTTTGTGCATGCTGCGCGATCTCTCTGAGGTTTTTCTTGCGAGCTTTGCGATCTCTCTGAGGTTTTTTTGTGAGCTTTGCGATCTCTCTGAGGCTTTTCTTGTGAGCTTTGCGATCTCTCTGTGTGTTTTGTGCATGCTGCGCGATCTGTCTGAGGTTTTTCTTGCGAGCTTTGCGATCTCTCTGAGTGTTTTGTGGGTGCTGCGCGATCTGTCTGAGGTTTTTTTTGTGAGCTTTGCGATCTCTCTGTGTGTTTTGTGCATGCTGCGCGATCTCTCTGAGGTTTTTTTTATGAGATTTGCGATCTCTCTGAGTGTTTTGTGGGTGCTGCTCGATCTCTCTGAGGCTTTTCTTGCGAGCTTTGCGATCTCTGAGTGTTTTGTGGGTGCTGCGCGATCTGTCTGAGGTTTTTTTGTGAGCTTTGCGATCTCTCTGAGTGTTTTGTGGGTGCTGCGCGATCTGTCTGAGGTTTTTTTTGTGAGCTTTGCGATCTTTCTGAATGTATTGTGCGTGCTGCGCGATCTGTTTGAGGTTTTTTTTTGTGAGCTTTGCGATCTCTGAGTATCTTGTGCGTGCTGCGCGCTCTCTCTGATTTTTTTTTGTGAGCTTTGCGATCTCTCTGTGGGTTTTGTGCATGCTGCGCGATCTGTCTGAGGTTTTTTTGTGAGCTTTGCGATCTCTCTGAGGCTTTTCTTATGAGCTTTGCGATCTCTCTGTGTGTTTTGTGCATGCTGCGCGATCTGTCTGAGATTTTTCTTGCGAGCTTTGCGATCTCTCTGAGGTTTTTCTTGCGAGCTTTGCGATCTCTCTGAGGTTTTTTTGTGAGCTTTGCGATCTCTCTGAGTGTTTTGTGTGGGCTGCGCGCTCTCTCTGAGGTTTTTTTGTGAGCTTTGCGATCTCTCTGAGGCTTTTCTTGTGAGCTTTGCGATCTCTCTGTGTGTTTTGTGCGTGCTGCGCGATCTGTCTGAGGTTTTTTTTTGTGAGCTTTGCGATCTCTGAGTATCTTGTGCGTGCTGCGCGCTCTCTCTGAGTTTTTTTTGTGAGCTTTGCGATCTCTCTGTGGGTTTTGTGCATGCTGCGCAATCTCTCTGAGGTTTTTCTTGCGAGCTTTGCGATCTCTCTGAGGTTTTTTTGTGAGCTTTGCGATCTCTCTGAGGCTTTTCTTGTGAGCTTTGCGATCTCTCTGTGTGTTTTGTGCATGCTGCGCGATCTGTCTGAGGTTTTTCTTTCGAGCTTTGCGATCTCTCTGAGGTTTTTCTTGCGAGCTTTGCGATCTCTCTGAGGTTTTTTTGTGAGCTTTGCGATCTCTCTGTGTGTTTTGTGCGGGCTGCGCGATCTGTCTGAGGTTTTTCTTGCGAGCTTTGCGATCTCTCTGAGGTTTTTTTGTGAGCTTTGCGATCTCTCTGAGGCTTTTCTTATGAGCTTTGCGATCTCTCTGTGTGTTTTGTGCATGCTGCGCGATCTGTCTGAGATTTTTCTTGCGAGCTTTGCGATCTCTCTGAGGTTTTTCTTGCGAGCTTTGCGATCTCTCTGAGGTTTTTTTGTGAGCTTTGCGATCTCTCTGAGTGTTTTGTGCGGGCTGCGCGCTCTCTCTGAGGTTTTTTTGTGAGCTTTGCAATCTCTCTGAGGCTTTTCTTGTGAGCTTTGCGATCTCTCTGTGTGTTTTGTGCGTGCTGCTCGATCTGTCTGAGGTTTTTTTTTGTGAGCTTTGCGATCTCTGAGTATCTTGTGCGTGCTGCGCGCTCTCTCTGAGTTTTTTTTGTGAGCTTTGCGATCTCTCTGTGGGTTTTGTGCGTGCTGCGCAATCTCTCTGAGGTTTTTCTTGCGAGCTTTGCGATCTCTCTGAGGTTTTTTTGTGAGCTTTGCGATCTCTCTGAGGTTTTTTTGTGAGCTTTGCGATCTCTCTGAGTGTTTTGTGCGGGCTGCGCGCTCTCTCTGAGGTTTTCTTGTGAGCTTTGCGATCTCTCTGTGTGTTTTGTGCGTGCTGCGCCATCTCTCTGATGTTTTTTTTTTTGTGAGCTTTGTGATCTCTCTGTGTGTTTTGTGCATGCTGCGCGATCTCTCTGAGGTTTTTTTTATGAGCTTTGCGATCTCTCTGAGTGTTTTTTGCGTGCTGCTCGATCTCTCTGAGGCTTTTCTTGCGAGCTTTGTGATCTCTCTGAGTGTTTTGTGGGTGCTGCGCGATCTGTCTGAGGCGTTTCTTGCGAGCTTTGCGATCTCTCTGAGGTTTTTTTGCGAGCTTTGCGATCTCTGTGTGTTTTGTGCGTGCTGCGCGATCTGTCTGAGTTTTTTTTGTGAGCTTTGCGATCTCTCTGAGGTTTTTCTTGCGAGCTTTGCGATCTCTCTGAGGTTTTTTTGTGAGCTTTGCGATCTCTCTGAGTGTTTTGTGCGGGCTGCGCGTTCTCTCTGAGGTTTTCTTGTGAGCTTTGCGATCTCTCTGTGTGTTTTGTGCGTGCTGCGCCATCTCTCTGATGTTTTTTTTTTTGTGAGCTTTGTGATCTCTGTGTGTTTTGTGCATGCTGCGCGATCTCTCTGAGGTTTTTTTTATGAGCTTTGCAATCTCTCTGAGTGTTTTTTGCGTGCTGCTCGATCTCTCTGAGGCTTTTCTTGCGAGCTTTGTGATCTCTCTGAGTGTTTTGTGGGTGCTGCGCGATCTGTCTGAGGTTTTTTTGTGAGCTTTGCGATCTCTCTGAGTGTTTTGTGGGTGCTGCGCGATCTCTCTGAGGTTTTTTTGTGAGCTTTGCGATCTCTGTGTTTTTTTGCGAGCTTTGCGATCTCTCTGTGTGTTTTGTGCAAACTGTGCGCTCTCTCTGAGGTTTTTTTTGCTTTGCGATCTCTCTGAGTATCTTGTGCGTGCTGTGCGATCTGTCTGAGGTTTTTCTTGCGAGCTTTGCGATCTGAGTGTTTTGTG
Organism: Hoplias malabaricus; assembly: GCF_029633855.1. Classification (NCBI taxonomy): domain Eukaryota; kingdom Metazoa; phylum Chordata; class Actinopteri; order Characiformes; family Erythrinidae; genus Hoplias; species Hoplias malabaricus. Next base: position 5,561 of record NW_027101305.1, read on the forward strand.
CAAACTGCTGGCTCTCGCTGAGTGTTTTGTGCGGACTGCGCTATCTCTCTTAGGTTTTTTTTGCGAGCTTTGCGGTCTCTCTGAGTATTTTGTGCAAACTGCGCTCTCTCTCTGTGTGTTTTGTGCGTGCTGCGCGCTCTCGCTGAGGGTTTTGTGCGTGCTGCACCCTCTCGCTGAGTGTTTTGTACGTCCTGCGGGCTCTCGCTGAGGTTTTTCTTTGCACTGTAAAATGTGATAAGTTGATCTTACTTAAAGGAATTTAGGAATCCGGTTGCCTTGAAATAGTTAAGTAAATATAACTATTATTTTGAAGTTATGTTAACTTAACGTCTATCATTTAAGTGTACTTAAAACGCAACTGTATTTACTTAATTGATATGAGTTGTTCTGACATTAAGTAGTACATAGATGTAAGTTGCCATTTTTAAGTACTGCCAACTTATGTTACCCAAGTTAACATAATTCCACAAGAGTCCTGTTTACTTAATAGAATTTAGGAAACCGATTGCCTTAGAAAAATAAAGTAAGCACAACAAAGAATTATTATTCAGTAGTACTTCTGGTTTATTTTAATCAAATTCCATTACATCACAGAGCACATCAGCCTATCTAAATACATAAAGTTACCCAAAAATAAAATTAATTCCACATTTAAGTCAATTAAAAATATTTTTTAAAAGAAAACCTCCAGTAATCTTTATTCTTGAATGACTCAAATGGCACAGTCTGTGTAATAAACAAAAATGTACAATAATGTTTAATGCACTTAACCAAGCTAAAGTTTTGCACAATAAATTTAAGTGCTTTGACACATTATGAACAACACAAGAACATTTTGCAAGTGCAAACCATATAAATGAGAGCCTAACATCAATAAGAGGGTAAAGCTGGGTCCATCGAAACTTAGAAATCCCTTAAATTATTTTGGGCTCAGATTGCCTACTCCCAGGTTTAGCAAGTCAAATGTGTTCTCCAGTCTTTTGGGATAGTCCAAATGAAGGTTTTATAGTAGTTCAAATGTCAGGCAAATAGCTTGAGCATGGTTTTCAATGTTCTCCATAACGTTACCTTCCAGTATGATATTAATGCTAGATGGCTCAAAGTGTATGGCATTTGGACCTGGTTGCTGGCTGTCTTCAGGTATAACAGTCAATAACCCATCAGGAACCTGAATGAAATCTGTGATGGTATCTGAATCCTGCAGACAAAAGGTAAATATAATGAAAAAATATATTATTGCAAAACCTTCATGTCTTCACTAAGTAAATTTTAATTATACAATTTGATGTAATACTTACAAAACAGACCTTGAAGTACTCACTGCCTAATCTCCAAGATAAACCTGGAAGACAACGAAGGACAGCAGTCCACATTGCTGTAATATCCTGGATCTACAAGTTAAGAAAAAACAAACCAAAATATCTAAAAATAAACATGAGACAAATGTGTGATAAATTATAAGTTAAAACACATAGGTGTCTGTGTTCTATAATATATGTTACCATCCCATTAAAACAGGATTCATCTGCTAAAAAAAATATTATTGGGTGTTTGTGCTGTTTTGTTTAACTTGTCTGTCTTTGGGCTCCATGGTTTTAGAAAGAACCATTAAAAATGAAAGAAACATTACACAGCACAAAAATAACTGATTTGTCTTTAATAGTTTTCGGGAAATAGTGCAGCTCCATGGCAAATAAATGTTGGTTCTCATGTTTGGAATTAGTTGATGATGACAAGTCTACAGGAAAACTAACCAACCTTAAAGGAACACTAGCTAAGATCAGTGGAGCATCACAATGATTTTTAAGCTGTAATTAAGCTAAAAAATTAAGGTAAAAAATATTATCTAGTGTTCCATTAAGGAGGTGACTGGATCACTCTTATAAAAGTAACATTCCAAATTGTAATAAAAAGATTCCTTACCTTAATTTCAACTTGGGCAACAATGTCTGCAAGTGTACTGCCAATAATTCCTTTCCTGGATTTAAAGATCTCAAGGAATCGTGGGGTGTGACTGTCCAAGGCCTCAAAAAAGTCTTGTTCAAGATCTTTACTTGCCACCCTTGTGAACTCAGCAAAAACCTTTAGGAAAAACACAGCACACATAGAGCCATAATTCGATTTGTACCACATTAACAGATTACACAAATTAAAATACATTTACTCTTGTAGAAGTAATATGTTCATGTTAATACGATTGTATGTTTTATTTTACATAAATTACATATTTGTTACCATACCTGCTGCTTTCTGAAAAGGGCTGGCCAGCGCTCCAACATGCGTTTCACTGGTGGCTGTAACCACCATGTTTCTGTATCTTTAATGTCTAAGCAGTTGCCCTTTCTTTCATACACAAATTTGCAAAATTTACATGCCCACTGCATCTGATTTAGTTGTGTTCAAGCTGCAAAAAAGAAGAACCTTTTTTAAAAATGGATTCAAACATTGTAGATATAGTGCTCACACAAGGTAAAGTGTGTTTCATAAAATGTCAGCCCTGTGCTTACAAAAAAAAGGCTAACCCGTGTCTTCTATATTATTTATAAAACGTGCTCTGTTAACGTCGACTTGGTATGTGTTGTAAATAATTGTTTTATCCATGTTATACGGAGCGCTGTTGGAGTATTTTTCCGGTGAACACATTCACACAAGACTTGAAGTTATGTAAGACACTTCAGACAAAAGGTTAACCCCAACAAAGTTATGCCTTAACCAGCTTTGCATTTGCCGTTACAAATATGGAGCTTTGCCTGGGTCACGGTTTTTTAAAAAAAAAGTAACCTCTGCCGCTTTTGACTCACCATTGAGTTATGCTATGGCTTCAACAGAAATTTTGTGAGTGCTGCGCGCTCTCTCTGTGTGTTTTGTGCAAACTGCGCGCTCTCGCTGAATGTTTTGTGCGCGCTGCGCGCGCTCTCAGGTTTTTTTTTTTTTTTTTTTTTTTTTTTTTGCGAGCTTTGCGCATCCCTCTGAGTGTTTTGTGCAAACTGCGCGCTCTCTATGAGTGTTTTGTGCGAACTGCGCGCTCTCTCTGAGTTTTTTTTTGCGAGCTTTGCGCTCTCTCTGTGTGTTTTGTGCAAACTGCGCGCTCTCGCTGAGGGTTTTGTGCGTGCTGCGCGCTTTCGCTGAGTGTTTTGTGCAATCTGCGCGCTCTCTGAGTGTTTTGTGCAAACTGCGCGCTCTCTCTGAGTGTTTTGTGCATGCTGCCCGCTCTCTCTGAGTGATTTGTGCGAGCTTGTACTTTCCACTTCGGACGTCAGTCGCATGCTGAGCAGAGTGAATGCATGGAAGGTAGCTGGCCCTGATGGTGTACCTGGCCGGGTGCTAAGAGCTTGTGATGTGGAACTTGCGGGTGTCTTCACTCACATCTTTAATGTTTCGCTTGCCCAGGTAGCTGTACCATCTATCTTTAAGTCAGCCATCGTTGTGCTTGTGCCTCACTCACCCCAATAATTTCCAAGTGCTTTAAAAGACTAGTTCTTTCTCACTTGAAATCCTGCCTGCCTGCTACGCTGGACCCACACCAGTTTGCTTATCGTAGCAACAGATCCACCGAGGACGCTATCTCAACAGCACTACACACTGCACTAACCCACCTCGCTTGGAGGCATAAGGAAGCATAAAGTAATCTAAATCTCCCTGGTAGGCGGCTGCGTTGACCTTGGACCTCAGAAAATACAGTGGACCCACACCATCAGATGACATGGGACCCCAAACTGCCACTGACTGTGGAAACTTTGCAGGGTACCTCGAGCAACGTGGATTCTGTGCCTCTCCTCTCTTCCTCCAGATTCTGGGACCTTGATTTCCATAGGAAATGGTCCTTGGTCTCCCAGGACCAAGATGGCATCGCGATCACACTGCGAGGCTCAGCGTCTTACCGGTTTTAGTGATGTTATACTTCTGTACTTAGCTATCTCCAGTTTTCTTGCGCAAATAACTCTTGCGAACTACAGTTACGACAGACAGACACTTTTGGAAATTAACATTCACCGCACAAACACCGGATTCAGCATCGGTTTGACTTTAACCAGCTTCAAAACAACACCCCTCCCCCATCTTGGACTGTCCGATTATCTTTCTTTGTTCCTGCTTCCCAAATACACTGCAGTCATGCATAGGATTAAGCCTTCAACCAGAACTGTAAAGATCTGGATGGATGGGGCTGACTCCTTCCTTCAGCAACAGTTCCAGCACACCGACTGGAGTGAGTATGCTGCCCGAGCCACCACAGTCTCACACATCCACTTGGACACCTACACTAACTCTGTCCTGAAACAAATCAACAAGCGCTCAGGGTACAAGAGTCCTCTGTACCGCCCACTGGGGTTGCTGGCAATATGAAGAGACTAATAGCTATAGCCAAGCACTGCTACAAACGCCGGATTGAGGAGCACTTTACCTCCTCTGACCCTCGGCGTACGTGGCAGGGAATACACGCCCTGACTGACTATAAACCAACTAGCTTTGTTCCATCTACCAACAGTGCTTCAGTCCCTGATGAGCTGAACAACTTCTACGCTCGTTTCGACCAGATGATATTGATATCTTCAATAAATCTTCCACCGACGACAACCCACTTGTACTTTCCACTTCGGATGTCAGTTGCATGCTGAGCAGAGTGAATGCACGGAAGGCAGCTGGCCCTGATGGTGTACCTGGCCGTGTGCTAAGAGCTTGTGCTGTGGAACTTGCGGGTGTCTTCGCTCACATCTTTAATGTTTCGCTTGCCCAGGCAGCTGTACCATCTATCTTTAAGTCAGCCATCATTGTGCCTGTGCCTAGGCATTCTACTGCTTCAGACTTTAATGACTTTCGACCTGTAGCACTCACCCCAATAATTTCCAAGTGCTTTAAAAGACTAGTTCTTTCTCACTTGAAATCCTGCCTGCCTGCTACGCTGGACCCACACCAGTTTGCTTATCGTAGCAACAGATCCACCGAGGACGCTATCTCAACAGCACTACACACGGCACTAACCCAACTGGACTGTCAAAACTCATAGGTGAGTATGCTGTTCATCGATTTTAGTTCTGCATTCAACACAGTGATTCCGTCTATGCTGATATCCAAACTCAACCATCTGGGTATCAGCACATCACTCTGCCACTGGATTTTAGACTTCCTGTCTAACAGACCCCAATCTGTTAGATTAGGCAACCTTCATTCATCAACCATCACCTTGAACACTGGCGTTCCACAAGGTTGTGTTCTTAGCCCGATTCTGTACTCTCTCTTCACCCATGACTGTGTACCTGCCTATGGTTCAAACACCATAGTCAAATTCGCAGATGACACCATGGTGATAGGCTTGATTACAGACAATAATGAAACGCCCTACCGGGATGAAGTACAGCATCTGTCCTTGTGGTGCCAAAACAATAACCTAGTACTAAACATGCTCAAAACAAAGGCGATCATCATGGACTTCAGACGGACTAGGAATCAAGCTCACGCCCCCATTTACATCAACGGAACTGCAGTGGATCAGGTGTCCAGTTTCAAGTTCCTTCGAGGACATCTACCATAAACGCTGCCTGGGCAGGGCACGAAAATCACTATAATATCACTACTGCACTTTATGTAAATAATGTAATATATTGCACTTCTGGTTAGATGCTAACTACATTTCATTGGCCCTGTACTTGTACTCTGCACAATGACAATAAAGTCGAATCTAATCTAATCTAATTTACTTTAATCAGGGAACATAACTTTGGACCACTCAGGAGCAGTCCAGTCCTTTTTCCTGACGCTGTCTCTTGTTCAAGAGTGGCTTGGCATAAGGAACATGACAGCTGAAACCCATGTCTTGCATACATTCAAATTTTATGACCAGCACCTGTATGTGCTTGTATAATTTTAAACTACTGATTCTTAACATTGAAGTTGCCCAGAAGCTCTATTGCAACTCTTCGCTTCCACATTAAATTACCTGACGCTGGATTATAACTTACTTCTGAACGTCATCGTTCCATTATCTTGGGCATGATTTTAATGTGTGAGCAATCTTTTTGTGCTGACTATATGCAGGTGTATTGTTTAACATTCGGATTCTGACTGGTGTTCGCTCAGAAGCTTTTACATTTTTCGCTTCCACCTTAAGTAATGCAGCAGTAACGTTAGGTAACTTGAAAATTTGAAAGTAAGGCGTTCGGACAAGAGTTTCAGAAGGGCAGGCTGGCTCACTGTGGTTACGTGTTTGTCGGTTTACTGGCATTATAAATATATCAAAGATAGTTGGAAACTTTGTGAAAGGACGTTTGTGTTGCCTTATCAAAGTAGCCAACACTTTAAAATGTTAATGTCTATGGATGTTGGGCATGTTAAAAGTATTAAAAACATTACAAAACACTTCAACGAATGATAAATATATACGCCATCCCAATCCCAATATATTTGCCTGTAATGGAATGTAATGGAATATATTGGAATCGAGACGTTCCGGGAGCCACCTGGTGGATTGATGCAGAATTGCGGGTAAAAGGCCCAAACTTTGAGGATTTTTAGCTCCCACCACGTGTGCCCAGGACCCGACCCCGGGCTCTGCAAAAAAAATCGTCTAGGGTGCGCCGCGCGCTAGGCCGATAAGGTCCACCAAGCAGCGTATCATATATGTGGATTGGGATGGTGTGGTACTACGAAGAGGTAAGCAACTGCTATTTTCTCGACTAAATGGCCTTTCGGACCTAAGACCCCACCACCACCTGTTAGGTCTAAATGGAATTGTGGACACATACTCCCATTTGTGGCCAGATGGTAGTATGTCAGTGTAGTTTTTATTTATTTTTTATTAAGTTAATGCAACATATGATTGGTCATTTGAAAATGGTACTCAGGCAGCTAGTACTTAACCTTTTCCATGTTACATATTTCAGATTATTCCAATTTTGGACATTTCAATTCCAACATTACTGATTATACACAGAGTCTTGTACAAAAAAGAAGGCATGGGTTTGAAAACGTTCAACGTACACATGTATCATTGTCACAAGCATTTTAAAATGTGCACTGTGTACACATTTGAATTTGATATGTATTTTTGAAATTGTGATGGAGAAAATAAGGACAAGTATTAAGAATTGAAATCTAACAGAGCATTTGGAATCAGAAAGTAGTTTATTTAACCTTAAGGTGGTCAACATACAATAGCAGAGAGTACTATGTGAATGTGGACAAAGGAGATGTTTTCACAGAGATATTTATATAGGTAGTTTATACGTCATAACCATAAGATAATCACTCGATGTTTCTGCAAGCTTAGTTTCCTTAGAGACATCTCAGTTTGATATACAAGATGTGGTTTGTTCTAATAAAGCATTGACCTCGAGCTGACCTGACATACACTTAGTTTTTGAGCTCTGTTGACGATTAGAAATGAATATACTGACAAACAAGCAGACAAGTTCTTTCAACAGAGACATATAAAAATTACCATTACAGAAATATCTGAGTTTGGATATCCCTATCTTACTAAGAAAAGTCGACAAGAAATGTTGTAGAGCAAATCAAAAGCTGTTCAGCAACATATAGCAAGTTTTGGTCCCTTGTGTACAACCAAAAATACAACCGCAAAGTTGCTTCAGAATATAGTGCACCTTGTCTGCCCACTGCAACGGGCTTATCCGCGCTATATTTTACCAGCCGTAACTACGAAACCTCATGTAATTCTACACACTTAGAGCAGGCCAAGCCATTTAAAATGAAAATAACCTGTTTCCAAATTGAATTATACAAGAACAAGTATAAAAACAACAATAAAGTAATTTTCACTATTAGAATTAACTCACACATCCATTCCCCTCATTTTCCTTCAGAAAAGGGTACTTAAATATCAGAGCTTTACACACTTGCACATACTCATTTGTACACTCTAAAAAGTGTATTTGGGCAGTAGTTCCTATTATAGACTTATTTACATTAACCTCAATTAATTCTTTTGCCTTAGTTCCTACAACTTACTTTCATGAGTTCAATTAACTTAAAAGTCACACATTTTATCTCAAAATAACTTTTTACTTTGAGACTACGTGAAACAATTAAGTTTAAAGCAGCTTTACGTCTGACGTCATTACGTAAGCTTTGCGCGAGGCAGATCTCTGGTACCGACAACAGGTGCGCCCCGCTTTTTCTTCCGAACATCGACGGTCGACGTGACTCGGATAAAACAGTAAGTATGCTACCCACCATAACCAAACATTTAATAAACCTTAAAAAAAAAAACAGACTGCACTGTAAAAAATCTAACTTCAAATTTAGTTGATTATACATTGAAATAGTGAGTTGGGAATAGAACTCAATTGTGTGATAGTTCATCTAACACGAAATGTATTGTTCTGATCAACCTGTAGGCACAACATAAAAAATGTGTTGAGAAGATTTGTTTGGAAAAGTTGCTGATTAAGATAAACCTGCGCATGCTCTGTTCTAGTCATGCGCATGCTCAGTGGGAGGTTCGGGAATACGCGCGAAGGACGGTTGATTCCTCTTTGTTGTGGCTCGAAGTTTGGAGAAATTCAAGATTGAGGTAAATAACTAGTGATAGTTCACAAAGCATTTTAAAGTTACGTTTCTAGTTTTAACACTATCTTAAAGCCGTGAATATGTGAGGGAAATTGCCGTGGCATTGTTATATTAGCTAACTTTGCCAACTCGACTGAGCCATGGAAAGTTTGAATATGAGCCGTTTGTTTCATTTAATCAAATGCCCAACGTAACAGACTCAAGCAGGCTGTAACAAGCCTGAGCGCTTTCTTTATGTTCTATTTTGAAAATGTTATGTATCTTGTTGGCTGGCTTTTTTCCATTCCACCTTAAATACCGGAATAGGTAACGCTATATTGAGCCTCCTCGGTGTTTGTTGAGCTGTTTAAGGTAGAACGGAAAATTCAGGATGCTGACTACAACAACGCTCCTTTAGTCTGATATCATTTATATGAAAGCAGCAGGGTGTTATTACAAGATTAAGCCGTCAAAGATACAAAAATATCCGTATTGTCTGAATCAGACCTACTATTTGTTTTTTGTTTTGCTTTTGAGAAGTTCGTAGGTGTCTAACAGCACTAGCACTATACCTAACATCGTCTGTTTCTCAAAACATTTAGCTAAATGTAATATATGTGTGTGTGTGTGTAAATAAATTACAAAAACATTAAATAACGTTACATAGAGTTTGTGGTTCTGTAATTGCATTTACAAACTATAATTGTGTACAATGACAATACTAACACTAATATTGTTTTCATTTTCAAGGAAAAAAGGGATACATTAGATGAAGTGCAAAATCTGCTCTTTCACAAGCCAAGACACAGACGTTGGGTTGAAGCACCACAGAGTACGCCATGGATTTCATGGTACACGCTGGCCCTGTTTTCACTCCAATTGTGTGTGTTCCTTGATATGTCGTTTTTCAAAATGTCACAGTAAATTATCTACATGTCACCAAAGTTCTACCTTCAAATGTGATCTTTGTGATTATAAAGATGTTTGCGATATAGCCCTGCAGGGCTGAGTGAGGATTCCTTGGAAGAAGAGAGAAAGGCAATGAGGGCTGAGATAGATAAAAAGGGTCCAAACATTTTCTTTACGGTGGAAGGAGCTTGTTGAGCAGGAACCTCTGGTTGGTCTGGTTCGAGAATGATGGCCAGCACTGTTCTTGGAGAGTCAGGTGAGTAGTGTTTGTTTGCTGTACTTGTGACTCTGGCCCATTTCAGCATATTTTTCTTTTTATAGTTTTTGTAGGATTGTTTCACACTGCAAAACCTAGTGTGAACCAATCTAGTTTACTTGTCTAAAATGATACTTAACTTTTTTTCCCCAGAACAGTTCCAAAACTGTTATAATGCGAAGTCATCAGCTGTTTGGATTATTTACTTATTTTTTTAGTTATTTACTTATTAACCAAGAAGCGTACAGCATTGTCCAACCACAGTAATGTTATTTAAAGGCAACAAGTTTTATCGCGCACAACATTTGTCACGAAAGCGTCCCAAAAGAGCAATTTTCCTGTGGGCTATTTTTTTGGCCTTGGGATGACGGCATGGTTTTTGTCTGGATCCCTGCATAACTGTTATCAACTGAATCAGTGTTTGTCTAGAAATGTTCAGGCTCTGTACGTAATGACTGATAATCTGTATTCTCTATTGTTTACTCCTCTCTCTCTCTAGATATGCAGTGAGTTTCGTAGAATAACTGCCATCAACCTGAAGAGTCAGTTTCATGATGCACTGGACACATGTGCCAAAACTCCTTAAACTGTACAGGAGTAGAAGGGCAGCCTTTGGAGGAGATGGGATGCATCTGTAGTATGTTTAATGCACAAGTTTTTGTGAAAAACTAAGTTTGTGAGGTTTTCACAATAAAATTTTAAAATATTCCATTTGTGCAATGTAGATTTATTATTTTAACCAAGTTGAATTTCTGAGTAGCGTAAAGGTATTTGACTCCTATTTGCAAAACTAAAATAACATGCTAAAAAACACTTTTAAAATTATTTAAATGTAAGCTGTATTTTAAGTACACTGTAAAAAGAAAACAGTTGATCCAACTTAATTGAATTGCTTCAATTGGTAACAAGTAATTCAATTAAGTTTATCCAACTTAATTGTTTAAGTTTAACCTTAAAAAAATAAATTGAAAAAACTTAATTGAATTACTTGTTACCAATTGAAGCAATTTTCTTTTTACACTGTATAGTGTGAGTGATAATGTAATGCTCAGTGTCACTTCGTCAGCAGTCATGGGGGTCCAGGTGTATGGAATGGCGTTGGTCTCTTATAGAACAGCGTTGGGCTCTAAACGTGTGAACACATGCTCGTTAACACGTTATTAAAAATTTGCGTGTTGACACGTAAAATTTTGTCGTGATAACGTGACCAAAATTGACACGTTTACACGCTTCTTAAGGTTTTCGCCAATGGGAGGCCTCAAATCCGGGCGTACTTACATATTCATGATAGGATTTACATCACACCCTGTAGCTGACACGAAACATAAATCCTTTGTGAACGTAGTCCCTACGTTTCATCTGAATTATTCATAACATAGTGAGCTAAGCACTGACCTGTGGCTACGTTGAGCCCTACATGAGCAGTGTGAAGACAGCAATACTAGTAAGCTGTTTATGTTTCACAATAAAAAAAAACTGTTGTTTAGTACCTTAAAATTTGTAAACATGCATATTATTATATAACTTCATTCATAACATGCTCTAAAGCTTTTCATAATTTTATAAGAAACAAACATCACTATTCACTCACACTGTGTGTGACACATACTGAGGCGTAATTCATTCACATTGATAAATTATGTGCATTCTTTTAATAGCATACTGCTAAACAATACAGTGTCAATACAAACCCATAGTGAAATTAACTTTCCAGATCCTCCTCTTTCTGTAAACATGTATACTATGTGTAAAGATACATTAATTTACTCATGTGTTATTTAATTATGTGTATGTACTTATATATGTTAAGAGAGGATAAATCTCCTTCAAAATTAAATTGAACAAAAAAATCTGAATTAAAAAAGGGCTTTTTTCAGCAGTAAATTCAGTGGTGGTTGAAGTGAGGGGTATATATATATATATGTGTGTGTGCGCTTTTAAACGTATTTATGTTTATATAAATATTATGTTTGTATAATGTTTATACAAAATCTCATAAACATTGTTCAGAACATTAAACACTGGAATTGTTTCCGTTATTTGGTAAGTTAAGGCTTTATGTTGTTTCAGCAATAACGCCATACACCAGTAGGTGGCAGTAAAGCATCATGATTCACGAAATACACAAACTTAACGTGTTAACACGAAATTATACGCTGCGTGTTAACACGGAGAATCCAACACGTTTAGAGCATAATTTAAAACAGATGAAAGAAAAAAAAACAGGAATTCAAGTTTATAAAATGTATTGGACTAAAAACAATAAGCTCGTAGCCTACTTAGTGTATACTCAAATACCTACATGCAACATTGAGCCATGCTTTGGTACTGCGTTCTTATAATGTTTTTTGTGAATTGACTACACTCGGCTCAGAGTCACAGTCAGAAAACAGCGTTGGCCCACAGCAGGCTCAGTGTCACTTTTCTGAGTGTTCTTCGTCAGTAGTCATGGGGGTCCAGGTGTATGGAATGTCGTTGGTCTCTAAACGTGTTGGATTTGACCATGTTTTTTTTTTTTTTATGAGATTTTGTATAAACATTATGCATATATAAATACGTTTTAAAGCACGCACACACACACACACACACGCACACACACACACATATATATATATATATATATATATATATATATAAACCCCTCACTTCAACCACCACTGAACTGCTGAAAAAACCCTTTTTTAATTTAGAATTTTTTGTTCAATTTCATTTTGAAGGAGATTTATCCTCTCTTAATTTATATATAGAAGTAGATACACATAATTAAATAAAACATAAGTAATTTAATGTATCTTTTAACATATACATGTTTACAGAAAGAGGAGGATCTGGAAAGTTAATTTCACCATGGGTTTGTATTGACACTGTTTTGTTTAGCAGTATGCTATTAAAAGAATGCACATAATTTATCAATGTCAAATCTCAGTATGTGTCACACACAGTGTGAGAGAATAGTGATGTTTGTTTGATATAAAATTATGAAAAGCTTTAGAGCATGTTATGAATGAAGTTATATAATAATATGCATGTTTACAAATTTTAAGGTACTAAACACCAGAGGTTTTTTATTGTGAAAAATTAACTTCCAGTTGCTATGGGGATCAGCTTACTAATATTGCTGTCTTCACACTGCTCACGTAGGGCTCAACGTAGCCATAGGTCAGTGCTTCGCTCACTATGTTATGAATAATTCAGATGAAACGTAGGGACTATGTTCACAAAGGATTTATGTTTCGTGTCAGCTACAGTGTGTGATGTAAATCCTATCATGAATATGTAAGGATTAGTTAAATGCTGTTTTAACTACAGTAACTGAAAAATATCACTGGTGAACAAGACAAAATACATATTCAATTATAACTGATATCACAACAAAAATATAGAATTAGAAACAGTACATAAAAACCCAAACAAAGTGTAGTGTAGCGAAACTGGTGGACTCTCTCTTTGTCTGTGTGTGGATGGATATAATCTCGGTGTGGGGACTAAAACTTGTTTACAGACTCACATTTTTAGTTATACAAATACACGCATTTTTGTGTGTGTACGATTGTTTACATGTGTAAGGAAGAGACGTTATAAAAAAATAACTAAATACTCTATAAAGGACTTAAATCCAGGATAATAAGTCTGAATTAATGAAGACATGGCCCCTGTGCATAACTCGTGCGGGAGCTGGCAACGCCAGCCATGGAGCTTTCCCATTGAAGCCAGTTTGCTACGGTCTCTTTTAAATATCATTTGATTAGAATACAACATTTTACATGTGCTTAATGAATATATTTTTTGTTAAATATTGGTTTTAATCATAACATAAATGTGTCGCTTTGTCAGTTACCAAAGTTACATCAGCCAGTAATGTTAAGCTACAACCCGGTCTCACACCTACTCGTGATATAGTAATCTGCAATTCGTGACATATCGCATATTTTCAGCATGAATTGCAGTCTCCTATATATGTGACTATACCACGAGTAGGTGTGAGACCGGGTTGTAAGCTATCACTACCTCAGGATGTAAAGGTCTTCCATGTGTCTTAGCAAATTGCAAATAATTTAAATAAATGTTTTACAGTTACTGAAAGACATCTACGAAGAAATGTACTGCTTAAATTTTAATTTTTATTTTATTTTATTTTTTTTTTTTTACAGAATATTTGTATGTTAGCATCTGCTAATGTTAGCTAGCATCCAGTTAAAAGTTCTCCTGTTCCACCTTAAACAGAGTGACAGTTATTTTCTGATGAAACAAGAACAAAAAGTAACTGCTTCAGCATTTAAAAAAGAACAGAAAACTCCAGTATTGTGCTTGTAAATAGGGATTAACATTTAGTGCTAGTTTTGCTATGCTGTGTGTGTTTTGAAAATAACATTGTGTTTGGTATTTAATATGCAGACTTTTAACTTTGGGAATTGTGTCAGTATAACAATTAATTTATGTTTTGTATTCTTTATTCCAGATTGCAAACATATGTTCCTGCACTTTTTTAGACTTCTGTTTTTTTTTTAAACTTCCTGCTATATATATTGTGTTGAAAAAAAAGCGTATTTGACAATACAAGAAATTGTATAAAACTTTATCTAGACAGTATAATAATTACATTAAGCAAGACCATACATATTTTTGCACAAATCACTAATATAAGCCTTTTAAAATTCTAGTCAACTGAATGGAGAAAAAACACATAGGGAAGAAATATGAGCATCTGCAATATCTTCAGACCATTCAGCTATTTATTATAATGTTTGTAACAGCTATTTAATACTAAAATTTAATTCAAATCAAATCAAATTGTATTTATATAGCGCTTTTCACAACAAAAAGTCGTCACAAAGCAGCTTTACAGAGATCCGGGTCCAAGCCTCCTATGAGCAAGCCAGGGGCAACAGTGGCAAGCGAAAACTCCCTCAGCACATGAGGAAGAAACCTTGGAAAGAACCAAGACTCATACGGGGAACCCATCCTCCTCGGGTCCACACCGGAGACACAACAGAGAACAGAACAGAAGTAAAAGTGAAATGATGACAGATGAAGGGGTTATAGTAATGTAAATGTAGTATATTAGTGATGTATGAGTCTGAGGAAGGAGAAGGTGATCAGGGATTCTGTGTGAATTAAAAGTAGGTGCAGAGTTAATCTGAGGTAAAACAGCATGGCCAAGCATGATAGTGTAGATGAGACAAGGCCAGGATCTTGTACAGGATACACAGGGGCTGGATCAGGGCAACACCTGGAGAGCAGCAGGACATCTCAAAGCATGAGAGAGAGACAGGAGAAAGAAAACCAGACAAAGGGAACAAAAAAATACAGAGATTAGTAGGGTCATGGTAAAGAACAGGCAAATTTGTCCTGCGAAAAAAGCTTCCACGGGTCAGGCAAGAGAACCCAGTGACAGACAGCGTGTTGGCGGTTACTAGAAAGCTAACTAAAAAAGCTGTAGCTATGGTAGTATGACAGGGTTAATACAGAACAGTGATAATTAACCTGATGCTGTGTATGGGGAAAAAAGCTTGTTCCATTTAGGGGTGGGGTGGGCGTGGCTAGGTCCCAGAGGAGGTTTCAGAGCACCTGTAAGTCCAAAATCGATGACGAAAGGAGATTCACGGTGAACGTAGTCTTCTAAGACCCACCCACCCTTGAAACTTCTGTCAAAACTCAAGCAAACCACGAAGCAGACTCTGGAGAGATTCCAGAAGCAAAAGACCTTATCAGCAAAATCCAAAAAACAATAATGAAAGCAAAGACTGGCAAAATTCAAATGAAATAATGTCAAATAACTGCAAAGAGTATCTTATAAAAATAAACTTAGCACAAAAAGTAAGGAAATTTGTGTTTGGTAGATTATTTTTTTTTGTTGTAACAATGCTTCTTGGCAGTTTATCTCATACCGTTGGAAAGCCTGTTAATTTCCCCTTTAAACGGTGCCACATTTGTAAGGAACATGCATTTGTGGGATGAGCAGTAGAGCTGAGAATGTGGGTTGCGCCTCTTTAAAAGGTAAATGTGGCATCATTTAACAGGCTTTCCAACTGTATAAGATTTATTGCCCAGAAGCATTGTTACAACCAGGAAATAATCTACCAAACACAAATAACACAATTTTAAGAAATTTGTTTATTGTTTTTTGTAGAAATTTTTAAACAGAATTATATTTCTTAAAAAGTTTAGCTTTTTCAAAGTTTCTGTAAATACAAGGGTGTGTTTAGTGTTGAGTGATATTTTTTTTAGAACTGGTCTAAACTACCTCCATGATAAAGTTTTTATAGCAAAGTTGTATAATTAGTGTTCATTGTAAGTTGAACCAGAAAATTTGCACTGAAATATTTTTAATATGTTTACTGTATCATCTTTCAATAAGAATATAATTAATTAATATAATGTGTGTGTGTGTGTATTTATTTTTTTTTTTTCCACATAAGATATCAACACAGAGGTGTCTTACACGAGGGGAAAAAAATTGTTGAACTGATGGAAGATGAATGCTGATGCAGCACCACAGACACTTGTGATAATGGGCATTGCAGCAGTGGTAATGGGCAGTCTTTGAATTTACCACAGCCTTCATGAAGCATTTTAGACAGCTGAAATTCGGTGTGGCTTTTTTGAATTTGTTCTGAAAAACGTGAGTTGGTGTTGTGGGCTGTGTGACAAGAAGTTTGTGCAGTCAACTAATACGTTGTGATTAGCAGCTATCGGATTCTTGAGTTTTCAAGCCCCAAAGAGCAGAGGAGCGCGCGCCATGTCAGGTTGGTAACAGTCATTTTGTTTGAAGTTTGTGTTTTTTTCTTTAGCCATCTCAAGTGAACAAAGTCATCAAAACTTTTTATTGCATTAGGCTTACTTTTCTAATGTTTGCTGCAGCTAGCCAACGTGTCATTATGATGAATAGCAAGTGTTCTACTTAGCTTTTAACCCACATTATGTAATGTCTGAGCTAATAGCCAGGTTGTTAAATTTTGAAATTTGAATAATTACTTACAGTCTACTTGAGGTTGAGAAGTAAAATGTTTCTATCATTGTTTCTCAATATGACAACTTTAGAATGTGATCATATACTTTGATATATGAATCACGCTATATTATAGGGTAAGTGTACTTTTAAGGCCACCAAAATCAGGTTTTCAGGTATGTTTAACAGATATTCTTCTGATTTCTATTTGATATCTGTGGGGAAAAGGCAAGGTCATTTGAAAATGTATGCATTTGTTTATGTACATGTTTAGAATATTAAATGGTGATATTTTATGAAATATGTCAGAAGTGTGGTATGGACCTTATTGACAAAATAAAAATGTTGTTGATTAAGGAGGCCTTGACTTACATAGGGGTGTGATTATTTTCGTAACTGGGATTTTCTCTCAATAGAGTTAATGGTGTTGAATATAGATTCTTATAAACTAGGTGCACTGGGATAGACACTTGACTCCCACAATACACACTCCAGCCACTGGGGGGGGGTCTTACTTTTCTTGAGATCTTGAAGTGGAGCCTTTAAAGGGGAGGACCTCTGGTTTTGGAGGCCAGATACCGGAGCGTCGTTTTGGATATATATATAAGATGGTGGAAGTTTTGGCGCTGATTTTTCTCTAGCACTCTGGAAACTGTTGCACCTCCAGATTACTACCTACCCTTTTGAATAATCTCTACATGCTTGGGCTGGTCGACCATGGAGTCAGCGCTTGGGTTCTTCGAGGATCTTTAGGTAAGAAGAGTGAACCCTCCCAAGTTCTCATTTCATCACAATAGATTTCAACACCTTATTTTCGTGATCTAATTGTTGGCTGTGTGATTGTAACTTGATAGTTTTGTGCTCTGTTGAGGTTAGCTGTTTGCTAAGGTGGGTATTGGATTGCAGAGTTGCTTGATTGTATACAGTCTAGACCTTTGGTAATTGGGTATGTTTGGTTGAGTTCTCAGGAAATCTGATTTGGTGGTGTTGATTTGACTCAAAAATACCTGTTGGAAATTGTGGCCTACTTGGGGCTTCTTGAGTTGTATGTGTTCTTTCAGAAGTCCTATGAGAGGACTTGAGGTAAGGTGGCCAAAATTGTCAAGTACTTTTAGTTTTGTAGTCACACTTTGGTGGTACTTAGGGATTTTAGGCCAATAGGGGAATATAGGTTACCTCTTGGTGTTTGAATTTTAGTAGCCTTAGAGTTAGGGGTCTCTGGTCTGTCCTCATTTCGGCTGGGGGGCTTTTGGTATTTTTTTAATTTTTTCCCAAAAATGTCTCAGTTTGATCCGGAAAGTTTTATCCAAGCCCATCTGCAGACAACGGACTGGATAAAATTAAAGAAGCCTCAGTTGCTCCAGCTTGCTGAATATTATGAGATTGAGGTAGATTCAGAGTTGAATAAAATTAAGATAGTAGATCCTTGCTCAGTCCCTAGGTTTGAGTGACTCCATCATTGAGGCAAGATTGGCTAGGGAACAAGCAGAGAAGGGTAGGCGAGAGAAGGAGAAGGATAGTTTGCGGGAGCTGGAGTTAGCTAAGATTGAGTTGGAGAAGGTTAAACTCTCGCAGATGGAGAGTCAACAACAGCGCAGACATGAGACTCGGTTTGATGTATCCAAATGTCTACATCTAATGCCAAAATTTCAGGAAGACGAGGTAGATGTGTTTTTTGATGCCTTTGAGAATATAGCCACGGAATTAGCTTGGCTGGAGAATTGTTGGACCGTTTTGGTTCAGAGTGTCCTGTAGGGGAAAGCTCGGGAGGCTTATGCAGCTTTGAATTCTGCACACTCCATGGAGTATGACACGGTGAAAACGGCAGTGAAGAATGCCTATGAAGTTGTGCCAGAAACTTACAGGCACAAATTCCGTTCTCTTAGACGTAAGCTAGCGGAAACCTATTTGGATGTAGCTAGGCAGCAGGAGGCAGTGTTTGAACGAAAGCATGTGAAGTTTATACTTTTGCAGATTTAAAACAGCTTGTTCTTATGGAACAGTTTAAAAATAGTCTACCTGTTCTTTAGGAAGTGTACATTCAGGAGCATGGGGCGACTGAAGTTAAAAAGGCTGCTATGATGGCAGATACTTACGAATTTACCCATAAGGAGTCGAGAGTGAAAGAGAGATCAGTGGTTGGAGAAAGGCTAATATAGAGGTTAAATCAGCAGAGACTAAAAGTCATAGGGAAGGGCCATCTGGCTCTAAACCTCATAGTCAACTTCAAAAACCTGTAAATTCTACTCCCTCGGGAGAAATAATCTGCCATTATTGTAGAAAACCTGGCCATATAAAATCAGGTTGTCCAGTTCTGCAGAAGTGCAGACGTGGGTCTTATACTGACTCTTCAAAATCTGTGGCATTGGTAGTTGGTTCAGAGAGGACTATTAGTTGTGTGGATCCTGAGTCTGAAATAACCCCCTCTCTGTATGATGGGTTTGTCTCCTGCTGTACAGTGTCCATTGGTTCTGGGGAGCCAGAAACCAAAATTAAAATTTTCAGGGACACTGGTGCAGTTCAGTCCTTGTTGTTACAAGGGGTTCGTGATTAGCCAGTTTCAATGACTCTTCAGTGTTGCTTCAGGGTGTGGGAAGTTTGTTTGGTGCCATGCCATTGCATAAAGTGTACCTAACCTCTAACTTGGTAAATGGCTATGTTAATGTAGCAGTAGTGCCATCATTACCAGTCCCTGGAGTTTCTATGCTATTGGGGAATGATCTTGCTGGGGTTCAAGTTTCGGTAACCCCTTTAATTAGTCACATGCCATGTGAGGTACCAGAAACAGAGGCTTTGGCCAGGGAGTATCCTGAGGTGTTTTCAACCTGTGTCGTTACCCGTGCCCAGTCTCGCCCCAAGGGGGTGGTTCCACAGAGAGGGCTGGAGGAGGCAGCATTTGAGCTTGGAGATACCTTCTTTGGAAAACTAGGTTAATCAGATGCAGCTCAGTTTAATAGGGAAACCTTAATCAAGGAGCTCAAGGAGGACCCTGAGTTGGCCTCATTGTGTAAGGGGGCTGGTACACGGGAGGAGACAGAGGAGTCGGCAGAGGTCTTCTATATGCATCAGGGAGTGCTTATGCGGAAGTGGAGGCCTCCTTATCATCCTGCTGTTGAAGATTGGAGTGTTGTGGAGCAGATTGTGTTGCTGAAGAGTTTTAGGTTGAAAGTGTTGCGCTTGGCACATGAAGCACCCATGGCAGGGCATGTGGGTATTCGTAAAGCCCAAGAGAGAGTCTTGCGTTATTTTTATTGGCCGAAGATGCATCGAGATGTAATCTCCTACTGTCGGACATGTCATGCTTGTCAGCTAGCCGGTAAGCCAAATCAGAAAGTGCCTTGTGCACCATTGTGTACTCTCCATTTTTGCGAGTGACGATAGATTGTGTTGGACCTTTGCACAAGACAAAAAAGGGTTATAAGTA
>NW_027101306.1:0-12500 GCF_029633855.1 Hoplias malabaricus
ACGGATCGGTCTTCCACAGACCGCGGCTGGAAGTTCGCAGGGTCGGCCTACGGGATCCGACCCTTCGTCTTCTTAAACGCAGACTTCCGTAGGCTCCGGGGGGCGAAACCGTAAACCTTTGCCGACCTCCTCGCACTGCGAGGGGGCCAGGATTTGCGGCTTGTCCGCGTATCGGTCCTACCAAGGACCGCGGCTGGAAGTTCGGTGGTGAGCCCTCGACCTTACGAGATTGAGGGCAAAACCCTTCGTCTTCTGAACATCAGACGGCTCCGGTGGTGGCGTACCGTAAAAACCTATGCCGACTTCCTCGCGCTTTGAGGGGGCCAGGATTCTCTTCCATTCTCTTCCCTTAACGGCTGTCCTTCACGGCCGTTCGAGCTCGGTATACGCGGAGCACCAGGGGCAGGCTTCTAAGCCTAAATACAGTGCTTAGAGCGATCCTCCCCACCTTGTGCTCCCAGCCTCCATGGCTCGTGGATGCCCGTAAGAGGCATGTCCGCTTGTCCAGAACGGTTCCGAGGGGGACTTAGTCGGCCGGTCGATCCAACAGTAGGTCCGTTCAACGTCCGCGTCGGTGGTGCCTTAGGGTCGGGATCCGTTTGAGGGAAGGACCCGGCCCCTAGCCTGCACCGTCCGGGCGAGAATCATACGTTTTCCAAGTTGCCAAGTCGATTGCAGACCCCCACAGCGGGGTCGCGTTCGATCCTCTTCGCTGGTGTCCCCTGAGATCACTCTCACGGGCTCCATGCGCCCCCTCTCTTTCCCCGTCCGGGGTTTGAGATCCAAGGGGGGTCGGTCTGGTTGATCCTGCCAGTATTATATGCTTGTCTCAAAGATTAAGCCATGCAAGTCTAAGTACACACGGGTTTTGGTACAGTGAAACTGCGAATGGCTCATTAAATCAGTTATGGTTCCTTTGATCGCTCCACACGTTACTTGGTATAACTGTGGTAATTCCAGAGCTAATACATGCAAACGAAGCGTTGGAAGGGTTCTGGGGGTCGGCGTGAAATGCTCTCCCGGCCCCTGTCCCCCGGATACGTGCATTTATCAGAACCGAAAAACCCTCCCGGCTCCGGTCGGGTCGCTTTGGTGACTCTAGATAACCTCTGGCCGATCGTTAAGCCCTCCGGGGCGGCGACGTATCATTCGAGTGTCTGCCCTATCAACTTTCGACGGTAGGCTACGTGCCTACCGTGGTGACCACGGGTAACGGGGAATCTGGGTTCGATTCCGGAGAGGGAGCCTGAGAAACGGCTACCACTTCCAAGGAAGGCAGCAGGCGCGCAAATTACCCATTCCCGACACGGGGAGGTAGTGACGAAAAATATCGATGCGGGTCCTATGAACCTGTGGAGCGTAATCGAAATGAACTCAATCTATGTCCGTGAGTGATGACCCATTGGAGGGCAAGTCTGGTGCCAGCAGCCGCGGTAATTCCAGCTCCAATAGCGTATGCTAAAGTTGCTGCAGTTAAAAAGCTCGTAGTTGGATGTGGGGACAGGTCTCGGATCCCCTGTACTGTCCGGGATGGCGTGGGGAGCTCCTTCGGGGGTGACCCCCTGTCTCTGGGTGGATGTTGGGACCTGGTCCCTACCCGCCGGTGTCCTCTGCTCGCCGGCCGCGGAGAAGCCCTTAGCTGGGTACTTCACTGCGGTGCACGGTGGGTTGGAGGGTCCGGAGCGTTTACTTTGAATAAAGCAGAGTGCTCAAAGCAGGCCGACACGTGCCATGTCTGACTGAGCTAGGAATAATGGAATAGGGCCCTTCCGCGGGGCTTCGGGGTCTCTCCTTCGGGACGGCTGGTCGTTCCGGAGTGGGGCTCCGGGGCTTCCACGGTCCTGTTTCGTGGGTTTTAAGGACCGAGGGCAATGATTAAGAGGGACGGCCGGGGGCATCCGTACCACACCGATAGAGGTGAAATTCGTTGACCGGTGTGGGACGAACGAAAGCGAAAGCATTTGCCAAGAATGTTTTCATTAATCAAGAACGAAAGTCGGGGGAGCGAAGACGATCAGATACCGTCGTAGTTCCGACCGTAAACTATGCCGACCCGCGATCCGGCGGCGTGAGGCTAGCGACCATGACCCGCCGGGCAGCGTGAGGGAAACCACGAGTCTTTGGGCTCTGGGGGGAGTACGGTTGCAAAGCTGAAACTTAAAGGAATTGACGGAAGGGCACCACCAGGAGTGGAGCTTGCGGCTTAATTTGACTCAACACGGGGAATCTCACCCGGCCCGGACACGGTAAGGATTGACAGATTGATGGCTCTTTCTTGATTCTGTGGGTGGTGGTGCATGGCCGTTGGGAGTTCGTGGAGCGATTCGTCTGGTTAACTCCGATAACGGACGAGACCCTGTGCCTTAAAAAGTTACACGGCCCTCCCTTGGGTCCCTGTGGGGGCTTGCGGCCCGAGGGGTTCGTCGGTCGGTGGCCGAACTTCTTAGAGCGATCCGGGGCAAGGCAAAGCCGTATGAGATTCGGGGCCATAACAGGTCTGTGATGCCCTTAGACGCCCGGGGCCGCACGTGAGTTACACTGGCTGGTTCAGCATGTGCATCCATCCTATGCCGAAAGGCCTGGGCAATCCTATGAACGCCTTCCCCGCTGGGGATAGGGGATTGTAACTTTTCCCCTTGAACGAGGAATTCCAAGTAGTCGCGGGTCACCAGCCCGCGTCGATTAAGTCCCTGCCCTTTGTACACACCGCCCGTCGCTACTACCGATTGGATGGCCTGGTGAGGTCCTCGGACCGTCTCCGAGGTGCCCCTTTACCGGGGGGTTGCCTCGTTGAGGTGGGAAGTCGATCGAACCTGGGCATCTAGAGGGAGTAAAAGTCGTAACAAGGTTTCCGTAGGGGAACCTGCGGAAGGATCATTAACGGTGACCTGGCCACGGCCGGTTGTCGAGTCGGACTCGAGAGGCCAAACCTCCCCCGGCGGGTACCTTCAAGGTATGGACCGCAGAAGCCTCGTACCTTTCGTCGTCGGCCGACGTGAGTCTCTCCCCCTCCGGGTGGGTGGACGTAGCGAGCCGGCTTCGGAACTCGGGGTTATGCGAGGACCGCCTTAGGTGCATAGGTACCCCGGTCCGCCCCCCTCGTTCGCGGGGGGGAGAGTGGCGCCGGAGCCGCCCGCCGGGTCGTTAAACCAAACATTGATCGTTGAAGGCTTGATTGTGCGTGCGCGAGTCAAAGGGGCTTACTCACCCCCAGGGCGTTGGCCGGTGCTCGCCGGCCTCGGTGGGATCTCCCTGAACCCATCCCCCCGGCACAGGGGGTGGTGGTGGACGGGAGCGTACCGCCGGGCGAAACTCTTTCCCCTCACGGGGTTGGAGCGGAGCTTAAGAGCGCATGCAAATACCCCGATGTTGGCTTCGCAGAGACGGACCGTATAATAGTCTAAGGCCGGTGCGCGAGTTGAAGGGGCCTCACGAACCCCGGATGCGTTTAAACACCCGAAGGAGACGGCCGGTGCCCGCCGGTCCTGACTAGGTGGGATCTACCCAGCGCCTTCCCCTAAGCGGGGGACTTGGGAGCGTACCACCGGGCCTCGCTCATACCCTCCGGGGTGGAGAGCTTGGCTTTGAGCGCACGCCTGAATGCCTTAGACCGGGACCCGTAACGCAGCGAACCAAACCCTGGGCCTCGCCGGGAACGGTGGGGCCTAGACCCGGTCTCCTAAACCACGTAAGTCTCGGGCACCTACTCGGGCGATCGTCCCCCGGGCCGTAACTCCTCGGTCCGGTGGTGACGCCCAGGTTCAATGACCTTCCCCCCTCCACGGGGGGGAAGGCACCCGGCTTGAAATATTGTCAAACGTTGTCTCGTGTTCGAATGGCTTCCTTCGCCCGGCCTGTAACGGGCCGGGCACAAACCTCATACAACTCTTAGCGGTGGATCACTTGGCTCGTGCATCGATGAAGAACGCGGTAACCTGCGTTAAATAATGTGAATTGCAGAACACAGATCATCGATATTTCGAACGCACATGGCGGCCGCGGGGGTCCATCCCGCGGCCACGCCTGTCTGAGGGTCGGTTTACCCATCGATCGGTCTTCCTAGACCGCGGCTGGGAGTTCGCAGGGCCTCCACCTCGGACGGCCCTTCGTCTCCCTAAACCCAGACTCGGGCCTTAAACCCGACGTGTGGCGAGAGCTCCGGACGTAGGGAGAGCCATTAGGTCCGGGTCCAATCCGTCATAGTCTCTCCCCGCTGGGCTCTCCGCCGCCGTCGGAGAGTGGGTACCGTAATACGGCGAGCGGCCGGGGGGTTCGCGCCCCCCGCGCCCCGCAAAACAGTCTCGTAGTGCGACCTCAGATCAGACGAGACAACCCGCTGAACTTAAGCATATCAGTAAGCGGAGGAAAAGAAACTAACAAGGATTCCCCTAGTAGCGGCGAGCGAAGAGGGAAGAGCCCAGCGCTGAATCCCACTTTCCCCTGACCGGGGTGGGCCGGGAAATGTAGCGTACGGAAGTCCGTTTGGTCTCGGTGCGGACGCGGGACCAAGTTTTGCAAGGAAGTGTCTTCCGCAGATGGTGAAGGCCCGGTATTGTCCCGCATCCCGCCGGGTAGATCGGGCTTCCCGGAGTCGAGTTGCTTGTGAATGCAGCTCAAAGTGGGTGGTAAACTCCATCTAAGGCTAAATACCGGCACGAGACCGATAGCGAACAAAGTACCGTGAGGGAAAGTTGAAAGCAGTACTTTGAAGAGAGAGTTCAAGAGAGCGTGAAACCGTTGAGAGGTAAACGGTCGGGGGACCGAGAAGACCCCCCCGGGGGATTCAGCCGGGCGGACGGCCCGCGCTCGTGTGGTTCCGTGGCTCGGAGGCGAGTTCATCCGGGCGAGAGTGGGGGCGACCCCACTCCCTGCTCGGCCCTGAGCTTCGCCTCTCGACTTCGGGCCTCTCGGGCGTACGAAGGCTCGGCCCGTCAGGTGTACTTCCCCCCGCGTGGTGGGTGAGTCGCGACCGGCTCCGGTTAGGCTTGGAAGGGCCCGAGGGTGAAGGTAGGTCCGTCCGGAGAAGGGAGCCCCACGTGGCCCCCGGACACGGGCGTTCCGCTACAGCCCCTCGCTCCGACTTCGCCGATAACGCCGGGGCCGCGGAGTAATGTCCTTTCCGCGTTTTCCCCTCCTTCGGGATGGGGATGGGGCCCCCCCTGATCGTTCGGACGAAAGCGGGCCGGTTGGGCTGTCCTCAGCCCCGGGCTAGGCCCGCTACGGCAATACGGGGGGTGATCCAGGCCCACAGCCAAAACGCCTAAGGTCAGCGGCTAAGTTCGGACCCCGACCGACCCGTCTTGAAACACGGACCAAGGAGTCTAACGCGTATGCGAGTCAAAGGGGCTTGAACCCCGGAGGCGCAACGAAGGTGAAGGCCGGCGCGCGTCGGCTGAGGTGGGATCTGATGCACCCCGTCAATGTTTGGGTTGACAGCGCACCACCGGCCTGCTCTCCACCGAGTGGAGAGTGGAGCAAGAGCATACGCGGTGGTACCCGAAAGATGGTGATCTATGCCTGGGCAGGGCGAAGCCAGGGGAAACCCTGCGTGGAGGCCCGTAGCGGTCCTGACGTTCAATTCGGTCGTCCGACCTGGGTATAGGGGCGAAAGACTTAACGAACCATCTAGTAGCTGGTTCCCTCCGAAGTTTCCCTCAGGATAGCTGGCACCAGACTCAGTTTTATCCGGTAAAGCAATGATCATAGGCTGCGGGGCCGAAATGGCCTCGTCCTACCCTCAAACTTTAAATGGGTAAGAGGCCCGGCTCGCAGGCTTGGAGCCGGGCATCGAATGATGGTGCCAAGTGGGCCACTTTTGGTAAGCAGAACTGGTGCTGCGGGATGAACCGAACGCGCGGGTTAAGGCGCCCGACGCGACGCTCATCAGACCCCAGGAAAGGTGTCGGTTGATATAGACAGCGGGGCGGTGGCCATGAAAGTCGGAATCCGCTAAGGAGTGTGTAACAACTCACCTGCCGAATCAACTGGCCCTGAAAATGGATGGCGCTGGAGCGTCGGGCCCATACCCGGCCGTCGCAGGTGTCACAATCCCTGATTTGAAACACGGACCGTATGCCGCGACGAGTAGGAGGGCCGCCGCGGTGGCGCTGAAGCCTCTGGCGTGAGCCTGGGTCGAGCCGCCGCGGGTGCAGATCTTGGTGGTAGTAGCAAATATTCAGATGGGATCTTTGAAGGCCGAAGTGGAGAAGGGTTCCACGCCGACAGCGCTTGGCCGTGGGTTAGTCGGTCCTAAGGGATAGGCGAACGCCGTTCGGAAACGCTGGGGCGATGGTCTCGTCTGCCCCCCGCTGACCGAAAGGGGATCGGGCCAATATCCCCGAACCTGGGATTGGGGAGATTGAGTGCCGAGAAGGCGCTCTCATAGCGGTAACGCAAACGAACCCGGAGACGTCGGTGGGAACCCCGGGGAGGATTCACTCTCCTTGCTAAAGAGCTGGAGCGCCCTGGAATGGGATTGTCCCGAGAAAGGGGCTCAACGCTCTGAAAGGCGCCGCATGCATCCGTGAGGCAGCCGGGACGTTCCCCATCGGCCCTTGAAAATCCGGGGGAGGTATAGTGAATTTCCCCCCAGGCCGTACCCATATCCGCATCAGGTCTCCAAGGTGAACAGCCTCTGGCGTGTTGGAACAATGTAGGTAAGGGAAGTCGGCAAAATAGATCCGTAACTTCGGGATAAGGATTGGCTCTAATGGCTGGGCTCGGTCGGGCCCTTTAGCTGAAGCGTAGGCCGAGGGCTGTTCTGGTTCTGGTTCGCCCTTGCCCTGAGGGTCATGCGGGGCAAAAGCGCACGGCGCCCGGGTTGACTCCTGCGTCTGTCGGTTAAAGTGCGTGGGTCGCAGCCGCGCGAGGCAGCCGGTGTTCCCTCCCGGTGGTGCTTAGGGGACTCGGTCGGTGCCGGGGGGAGGCGGTCGTGGATGGGACTCCGGCGGGGGTGCGTCCTTAGGGGACGAACCTCCGGTGCGTCTCGTCCTTCGGCCCTTCCTTCCCGAAGTCGGCCGGGCTCCGAGGCCCATCGGCGGGTCCCGGCCAGGCTCGCGAGCGCGGCCTTCCGTACTCCCGTTCGGACGTGGGGGGGGGAAGACTCTGGAGTTGTGTGCGGATGCGTCGCCGGCCGTAGGGGCTTGGGAGGACCGGACCGGAGCAGTGTGACTGGAGACGGGTGTGACGAGCCGAGGCCTCGTGGATCTATCGGGTGTGAGTCTCGCCTCGGAGGGGTGGCAGCTCCGAGGTGGTTCTCTCGACCGGCACCCAACAGCCGAATTAGAACTGCTGCGGACCAGGGGAATCCGACTGTTTAATAAAAACACAGCATTGTGAAGGCTCTCGGACGGTTTTGACACAATGTGATTCCTGCCCAGTGCTCTGAATGTCAAAGTGAAGAAATTCACCCAAGCACGGGTAAACGGCGGGGGTAACTATGACCCTCTTAAGTTAGCCCCACTATACACTTTCTGGACAAAGGCCCATTCAAATATATTGCCATTGGACACTTATGACCACAGTGGGATTGTATGCCGGTTATGGATCCATAATGCCGTATAAAGCATGACCATTTGGACACTGAGTGATAACTTTTTCCAGTTTGATACCCGCGGCAAAATCGCCATTTGGACAGCACTAGGGGCACTGGTGCTCCATCTAGGAGTTCAGAACGTTGGGCCCATCCCTTTAGTATGTGTCACTTGGCTCTGATTGGCTCTGATTGGCTTTCTGAATGGAATAACCTACACCATCCAACTTCCAATATATTTAACAGTGTCATATATATTGCAAATGGGATGCATTCAACTTTGACCTCTCTAAAGTCCCGCCCAAAGCTTGGGGGAGGGTCTAAGGGTCCAGAAAGAGCGTAAAATGTCCAAATCAAATATAAATAAAATTTCTCTGGGCCTCTGGAAGCCTGGGCCTCTGGTAGCCTGGGCCTCTGGGCCTCTGGTAGCCTGGGTCTCTGGGTCTCTGGGTCTCTGGGACTCTGGGTCTCTGGGTCTCTGGGCCTCTGGGTCTCTGGGGCTCTGGGCCTCTGGGCCTCTGGTAGCCTGGGCCTCTGGGCCTCTGGGAGCCTGGGCCTCTGGGAGCCTGGGCCTCTGGTAGCCTGGGCCTCTGGGCCTCTGGGTCTCTGGGTCTCTGGGCCTCTGGGCCTCTGGGAGCCTGGGCCTCTGGTAGCCTGGGCCTCTGGGCCTCTGGGCCTCTGGGCCTCTGGGAGCCTGGGTCTCTGGGTCTCTGGGTCTCTGGGTCTCTGGGGCTCTGGGGCTCTGGGTCTCTGGGTCTCTGGGTCTCTGGGGCTCTGGGTCCCCGGGGCTCTGGGGCTCTGGGTCCCTGGGACTCTGGGGCTCTGGGTCTCTGGGTCCCCGGGGCTCTGGGGCTCTGGGTCCCTGGGACTCTGGGGCTCTGGGTCTCTGGGTCCCCGGGGCTCTGGGGCTCTGGGTCCCCGGGGCTCTGGGGCTCTGGGTCCCTGGGACTCTGGGACTCTGGGGCTCTGGGCCTCTGGGCCTCTGGGCCTCTGGGCCTCTGGGCCTCTGGGCCTCTGGGGCTCTGGGTCTCTGGGTCCCCGGGGCTCTGGGGCTCTGGGTCCCCGGGGCTCTGGGGCTCTGGGGCTCTGGGTCCCTGGGACTCTGGGGCTCTGGGTCTCTGGGTCTCTGGGTCTCTGGGGCTCTGGGGCTCTGGGGCTCTGGGTCCCTGGGGCTCTGGGTCTCTGGGTCTCTGGGGCTCTGGGTCTCTGGGTCTCTGGGTCTCTGGGTCTCTGGGGCCCTGGGTCTCTGGGTCTCTGGGTCTCTGGGCCTCTGGGTCTATGGGCCTCTGGGCCTCTGGGCCTCTGGGGCTCTGGGGCTCTGGGGCTCTGGGTCCCCGGGGCTCTGGGGCTCTGGGTCCCCGGGGCTCTGGGGCTCTGGGTCCCTGGGACTCTGGGGCTCTGGGTCTCTGGGTCCCCGGGGCTCTGGGTCTCTGGGTCTCTGGGCCTCTGGGCCTCTGGGTCTCTGGGGCCCTGGGTCTCTGGGTCTCTGGGACTCTGGGTCTCTGGGTCTCTGGGCCTCTGGGCCTCTGGGCCTCTGGGCCTCTGGGTCTCTGGGAGCCTGGGCCTCTGGTAGCCTGGGTCTCTGGGCCTCTGGGGCTCTGGGCCTCTGGGCCTCTGGGCCTCTGGTAGCCTGGGCCTCTGGGAGCCTGGGCCTCTGGGCCTCTGGGAGCCAAAAGGAAGCTCCGGAGCTTAGGCGGCGGAGAGGTTGTTTGAATAAGGCCCGTTCAGGGAACCAGGGCGTTGGGTTTAATTAGGCCCCGGAGGTAGGCCCCGGTGGTAAACTCCGGGGCAAGCCTTATCAGAGGCCCAGGATGAGGTGTTCTTAATGTATTGGCTGATAGGGAGCCCCGGAGGTAGGGGACCCTTGGTGAAATTCATGCCGGGTTAGGGGACCAGGGCGTTGGGGTGAATAAGCCCCTGGAGGTAGGCACCGGTGGTAAGCTCCGGGGCAAGCCTAATCAGAGGCCCAGGATGAGGGTGTAATGAACTGGACAACCATCCCACTTCCCATGTATTGTACAGCAATTGGGCAACCATCCCACTTTCAATATATTGTGCGGCGTTTTGTCTCCCAGGTCCACCAGTGGGCAGAATGAACTTTGAGATTTGACGGAGGGTCCTTCCAATACATTATACAGCAATTGGGCAACCATCCCACTTCCAATATATTGTACAGCGATTGCGCAACCGTCCCACTTCCAATATATTGCGCGTCGTTTTGTCTCCCAGGTCCACCAGTGGGCAGGATGAACTTGCAATATATTATACAGCAATTGGGCAACCATCCCACTTCCAATATATTGTACAGCAATTGGGCAACCATCCCACTTCCAATATATTGTACAGCGATTGCTCAACCGTCCCACTTCCAATATATTGCGCGCCGTTTTGGCACCCAGGTCCACCAGTGGGCAGGATGAACTTGCAATATATTATACAGCAATTGGGCAACCATCCCACTTCCAATATATTGTACAGCGATTGCGCAACCGTCCCACTTCCAATATATTGCGCGCCGTTTTGGCTCCCAGGTCCACCAGTGGGCAGGATGAACTTGCAATATATTATACAGCAATTGGGCAACCATCCCACTTCCAATATATTTTAAGGTTCCAGGTCTACCAGTGGGCATCTTTTTTGACGGTGCAGGCTGATTGGTTTAGTCCGAGGGCGGGGGCTTAAGTGTGGGCCAGATAGGTTCGACCGGTGCGCCGGGTCTCTGGGTCTCTGGGTCCCTGGGTCCCTGGGTCCCTGGGGCTCTGGGTCTCTGGGTCCCTGGGTCCCTGGGGCTCTGGGTCTCTGGGTCCCTGGGACTCTGGGTCCCTGGGGCTCTGGGGCTCTGGGGCTCTGGGGCTCTGGGGCTCTGGGTCCCTGGGGCTCTGGGTCTCTGGGTCCCTGGGTCCCTGGGTCCCTGGGGCTCTGGGTCCCTGGGACTCTGGGACTCTGGGACTCTGGGACTCTGGGACTCTGGGACTCTGGGACTCTGGGACTCTGGGACTCTGGGACTCTGGGTCTCTGGGTCCCTGGGACTCTGGGTCCCTGGGACTCTGGGTCCCTGGGTCCCTGGGGCTCTGGGGCTCTGGGTCTCTGGGTCTCTGGGACTCTGGGGCTCTGGGGCTCTGGGTCCCTGGGGCTCTGGGTCTCTGGGTCCCTGGGTCCCTGGGACTCTGGGTCTCTGGGTCCCTGGGACTCTGGGTCTCTGGGTCCCTGGGACTCTGGGGCTCTGGGTCCCTGGGGCTCTGGGTCCCTGGGGCTCTGGGGCTCTGGGGCTCTGGGGCTCTGGGTCCCTGGGGCCCTGGGACTCTGGGGCTCTGGGACTCTGGGGCTCTGGGACTCTGGGGCTCTGGGGCTCTGGGTCTCTGGGTCCCTGGGACTCTGGGGCTCTGGGGCTCTGGGTCCCTGGGGCTCTGGGTCTCTGGGTCCCTGGGACTCTGGGGCTCTGGGTCCCTGGGGCTCTGGGACTCTGGGGCTCTGGGTCTCTGGGTCTCTGGGTCCCTGGGACTCTGGGGCTCTGGGTCCCTGGGGCTCTGGGACTCTGGGGCTCTGGGTCTCTGGGTCTCTGGGTCTCTGGGGCTCTGGGTCTCTGGGTCTCTGGGTCCCTGGGACTCTGGGTCCCTGGGTCCCTGGGGCTCTGGGGCTCTGGGTCCCTGGGTCCCTGGGGCTCTGGGGCTCTGGGTCCCTGGGACTCTGGGGCTCTGGGGCTCTGGGTCCCTGGGGCTCTGGGGCTCTGGGTCCCTGGGACTCTGGGGCTCTGGGGCTCTGGGTCCCTGGGTCCCTGGGGCTCTGGGGCTCTGGGTCCCTGGGCCTCTGGGTCTATGGGCCTCTGGGTCTCTGGGTCTCTGGGCCTCTGGGGCTCTGGGGCTCTGGGTCTCTGGGGCTCTGGGTCCCTGGGTCCCTGGGGCTCTGGGGCTCTGGGTCCCTGGGACTCTGGGTCTCTGGGTCCCTGGGGCTCTGGGGCTCTGGGACTCTGGGTCCCTGGGACTCTGGGTCCCTGGGACTCTGGGGCTCTGGGGCTCTGGGTCCCTGGGGCTCTGGGGCTCTGGGTCCCTGGGACTCTGGGGCTCTGGGGCTCTGGGTCCCTGGGTCCCTGGGGCTCTGGGGCTCTGGGTCCCTGGGACTCTGGGGCTCTGGGTCCCTGGGGCTCTGGGTCCCTGGGACTCTGGGGCTCTGGTTCCCTGGGGCTCTGGGGCTCTGGGTCTCTGGGGCTCTGGGTCCCTGGGGCTCTGGGTCTCTGGGTCCCTGGGGCTCTGGGGCTCTGGGGCTCTGGGTCCCTGGGACTCTGGGGCTCTGGGGCTCTGGGTCTCTGGGTCCCTGGGGCTCTGGGGCTTTGGGGCTCTGGGACTCTGGGACTCTGGGACTCTGGGGCTCTGGGGCTCTGGGTCCCTGGGGCTCTGGGACTCTGGGGCTCTGGGTCCCTGGGGCTCTGGGGCTCTGGGGCTCTGGGACTCTGGGACTCTGGGACTCTGGGACTCTGGGACTCTGGGACTCTGGGACTCTGGGACTCTGGGGCTCTGGGTCCCTGGGGCTCTGGGTCTCTGGGTCCCTGGGGCTCTGGGTCTCTGGGTCTCTGGGTCCCTGGGGCTCTGGGTCTCTGGGTCCCTGGGACTCTTGGTCCCTGGGACTCTGGGGCTCTGGGACTCTGGGGCTCTGGGGCTCTGGGTCTATGGGGCTCTGGGTCTCTGGGACTCTGGGTCCCTGGGACTCTGGGTCCCTGGGACTCTGGGTCCCTGGGGCTCTGGGTCTCTGGGTCCCTGGGTCCCTGGGACTCTGGGTCCCTGGGACTCTGGGTCCCTGGGACTCTGGGACTCTGGGACTCTGGGACTCTGGGTCCCTGGGACTCTGGGGCTCTTGGGCTCTGGGGCTCTGGGGCTCTGGGGCTCTGGGTCCCTGGGGCTCTGGGACTCTGGGACTCTGGGACTCTGGGACTCTGGGACTCTGGGACTCTGCAGAGATCCAGAGGCTTATGGGA
>NW_027101306.1:17500-29975 GCF_029633855.1 Hoplias malabaricus
AGCCGGTGGCGGGCATAGGGAGGCAGGTCGCTCCCTTGAATGGTCCTGGATGTCAGCAATTTCTTAAGAAGGGCGCCCTCTTGTGGTCCCATGGCCGAAGTACATGCTCCGAGCCCGGGTATGGCAGTGGGCGGAATGAGACTTAGAGGAATGTTGACGGAGCCATGAGGGGCCCCCCCTGGAGGTCCCATGGCCGAGAAAAGTGCTCCGAGCCCGGGGTGATAGAGAACCGTGAACGCCGCGGTTAAAGACCTCGGGTATGGCAGTGGGCGGAATGAGACTTGAAGGAATATTGACGGAGCCAAGAGGGGCCTCCCCTGGAGGTCCCGTGGCCGAGAAAAGTGCCCCGAGCCCGGGGTGATAGAGAACCGTAAAGCGCGCGGGTTTGGGGCTCGGGTCTTCCAGTGGGCGGAGTGAGACTTAGAGAAATGATGACGGAGCCAAGAGGGGCTTCCCCTGGAGGTCCCATGGCCGAGAAAAGTGCTCCGAGCCCGGGGTGATAGAGAACCGTGAACGCCGCGGTTAAAGACCTCGGGTATCGCAGTGGGCGGAATGAGACTTAGAGGAATGTTGACGGAGCCATGAGGGGCCCCCCCTGGAGGTCCCATGGCCGAGAAAAGTGCCCCGAGCCCGGGGAGATAGAGAACCGTAAAGCGCGCGGGTTTGGGGCTCGGGTCTTCCAGTGGGCGGAGTGAGACTTAAAGGAATATTGACGGAGCCATGAAGGGCCCCCCCTGGAGGTCCCATGGCCGAGAAAAGTGCTCCGAGCCCGGGGAGATAGAGAACCGTAAAGCGCGC
Source organism: Hoplias malabaricus (assembly GCF_029633855.1). Lineage (NCBI taxonomy): Eukaryota > Metazoa > Chordata > Actinopteri > Characiformes > Erythrinidae > Hoplias > Hoplias malabaricus. Next base: position 18,299 of record NW_027101306.1, read on the forward strand.
GGGTTTGGGGCTCGGGTCTTCCAGTGGGCGGAGTGAGACTTAGAGAAATGATGACGGAGCTAAGAGGGGCCCCCCCTGGAGGTCCCATGGCCGAGAGAAGTGCCCCGAGCCCGGGGAGATAGAGAACCGTAAAGCGCGCGGGTTTGGGGCTCGGGTCTTCCAGTGGGCGGAATGAGACTTAAAGGAATATTGACGGAGCCAAGAGGGGCCTCCCCTGGAGGTCCCGTGGCCGAGAAAAGTGCCCCGAGCCCGGGGAGATAGAGAACCGTAAAGCGCGCGGGTTTGGGGCTCGGGTCTTCCAGTGGGCGGAGTGAGACTTAAAGGAATATTGACGGAGCCATGAAGGGCCCCCCCTGGAGGTCCCATGGCCGAGAAAAGTGCTCCGAGCCCGGGGAGATAGAGAACCGTAAAGCGCGCGGGTTTGGGGCTCGGGTCTTCCAGTGGGCGGAGTGAGACTTAGAGAAATGATGACGGAGCTAAGAGGGGCCCCCCCTGGAGGTCCCATGGCCGAGAAAAGTGCCCCGAGCCCGGGGAGATAGAGAACCGTAAAGCGCGCGGGTTTGGGGCTCGGGTCTTCCAGTGGGCGGAGTGAGACTTAGAGAAATGATGACGGAGCTAAGAGGGGCCCCCTCTGGAGGTCCCATGGCCGAGAAAAGTGCTCCGAGCCCGGGGAGATAGAGAACCGCAATGCACGCGGGTTTGAGGCTCAGGTCTTCCAGTGGGCGCTCGTTCCAGCGGCGCGGGCTGGATGGTTTAGTCCGAGGAGGAGTGCTTAAGTGTGGGCCGGATAGGTTCGAGAGGTGCGCTGGGTTCCTGGAGGTCCAGCCCCGGAGGTTTGGAGCGGGCGATGGAGCTAGCGAGGCCGAGTCGGGTGAGCCTGGGCCGGGCATGGGCGTTGGCGGCGATGGGGGTCTTCTCCCCGGAGGTTTGGAGCGGGCGATGGAGCGAGCGAGGCCGAGTCGGGTGAGCCTGGGCCGGGCATGGGTGTTGGCAGCGACGGGGGTGTCTTCCCCGGAGGTAAGTACCGTGGGGGGCAAGCGTGAGATATTCCAGGCCGGGAAAAGTGAGCTAAATTCGGCAAAGCGTTGTTAAAAAGGGGGTTCGGTTGATTTTTTTGTTAAATCTAAACGAACAAAGGGTGCGAGGCGTGAAAATTGCATTCAGCCGTGATTTTTTGGCAAAGTGCTAACCCTAGTGGTCTCCCAGTGGGACGTTTTAAAGTAGGACTTAGAAAAATTTCTGACCCTCTTCGCCCTAGGTAGCAAGCCCAAAACGGAGCACCTCGGAGTGGTAAAAATTCAGAGGGCATGGGGGTTTCCAGTGCGGTGCCGTCAGGACATTAGGGTTCCTTTAGAAAAGACGAAAGTTTGGGTACACCGTATGTAACTATGACAAGCCCAAGGCTCTGGTTCGCCTGTGGGCATGAATATAGTGAGATTTCCGCGTTATCTCACTGGAGGTGACCCCGGAACGGTTCAAAACCTAAGTCGAGACTTCCATGGAACCCCGATGATGGGAGTTTGAAGCCCGAGGAGTGACGCCCTCTGGGCTAAGGTTGCTGGTAGGTTCGGCCCCCCTCTCTGGAGGTCTAAATGACTTCCATGGACCCCGGTGATGCGAATTTGATGCCCGAGGAGTGACTCACCTCTGGGCTAAGGGTGGTGGTATGCCCGGCCCCCCCTCTGGAGGTCTCGAATGACTTCCATGGACCCCGGTGAAGCGTATTTCATGCCCGATGAGGAGCACACCTCTGGGCTAAGGGTGGTGGTATGCTCAGCCCCCCCTCTGGAGGTCTAAACTGACTTCCATGGACCCCGGTGATGCGAATTTGATGCCCGAGGAGTGACTCACCTCTGGGCTAAGGGTGGTGGTATGCCCGGCCCCCCCTCTGGAGGTCTCCAAAACCTAAGTCGAGACTTCCATGGACCCCGGTTATCCGAATTTCATGCCCGAGGAGTGACGCCCTCTGGGCTTAGGGTGGTGGTAAGACCGGCCCCCCCTCTCTGGAGGTCTAGATTGACTTCCATGGACCCCGGTTAAGCGTATTTCATGCCCGAGGAGTGACGCCCTCTGGGCTAAGGGTGGTGGTAAGCCCGGCCCCCCCTCTGGATGTCTCCAAAACCTAAGTCGAGACTTCCATGGACCCCGGTTATCCGAATTTCATGCCCGAGGAGTGACGCCCTCTGGGCTTAGGGTGGTGGTAAGACCGGCCCCACTCTCTGGAGGTCTAAACTGACTTCCATGGACCCCGGTGATCCGAATTTCATGCCCGAGGAGTGACGCCCTCTCGGCTAGGGTGGTGGTAAGTGCAGCCCCCCCTCTCTGGAGGTCTAAAATGACTTCCATGGACCCCGGTGAAGCGAATTTCATGCCCGAGGAGTGACGCCCTCTCGGCTAGGGTGGTGGTAAGCCAGGCCCCCCCTCTCTGGAGGTCAAAACTGACTTCCATGGACCCCGGTATAGCGTATTTCATGCCCGAGGAGTGACGCCCTCTGGGCTAAGGGTGGTGGTATGCCCGGCCCCCCCTCTGGAGGTCTCCAAAACCTAAGTCGAGACTTCCATGGACCCCGGTTATCCGAATTTCATGCCCGAGGAGTGACGCCCTCTGGGCTTAGGGTGGTGGTAAGCCCGGCCCCACTCTCTGGAGGTCTAAACTGACTTCCATGGACCCCGGTTATCCGAATTTCATGCCCGAGGAGTGACGCCCTCTGGGCTAAGGGTGGTGGTAAGCCCGGCCCCCCCTCTCTGGAGGTCTAAAATCACTTCCATGGACCCCGGTGTAGCGTATTTCATGCCCGAGGAGTGACGCCCTCTGGGCTTAGGGTGGTGGTAAGCCCGGCCCCACTCTCTGGAGGTCTAAACTGACTTCCATGGACCCCGGTTATCTGAATTTCATGCCCGAGGAGTGACGCCCTCTGGGCTTAGGGTGGTGGTAAGCCTGGCCCCACTCTCTGGAGGTCTAAACTGACTTCCATGGACCCCGGTTATCCGAATTTCATGCCCGAGGAGTGACGCCCTCTGGGCTAAGGGTGGTGGTAAGCCCGGCCCCCCCTCTCTGGAGGTCTAAACTGACTTCCATGGACCCCGGTTATCCGAATTTCATGCCCGAGGAGTGACGCCCTCTGGGCTTAGGGTGGTGGTAAGCCCGGCCCCACTCTCTGGAGGTCTAAACTGACTTCCATGGACCCCGGTTATCCGAATTTCATGCCCGAGGAGTGACGCCCTCTGGGCTTAGGGTGGTGGTAAGCCCGGCCCCACTCTCTGGAGGTCTAAACTGACTTCCATGGACCCCGGTTATCCGAATTTCATGCCCGAGGAGTGACGCCCTCTGGGCTTAGGGTGGTGGTAAGCCCGGCCCCACTCTCTGGAGGTCTAAACTGACTTCCATGGACCCCGGTTATCCGAATTTCATGCCCGAGGAATGATGAACCTCTGGGCTAAGGGTGGTGGTAAGTGCAGCCCCCCCTCTGGAGGTTTCCAAAACCTAAGTCGAGACTTCCATGGACCCCGGTGATGCGAATTTCAAGCCCGAGGAGTGGTGCCCTCTGGGCTAAGGGTGGTGGTAAGCCCGGCCCCCCCTCTCTGGAGGTCTAAAAGGACTTCCATGGACCCCGGTATAGCGTATTTCATGCCCGAGGAGTGACGCCCTCTGGGCTTAGGGTGGTGGTAAGTGCAGCCCCCCCTCTGGAGGTTTCCAAAACCTAAGTCGAGACTTCCATGGACCCCGGTGATGCGAATTTCAAGCCCGAGGAGTGGTGCCCTCTGGGCTAAGGGTGGTGGTAAGCCCGGCCCCCCCTCTCTGGAGGTCTAAACTGACTTCCATGGACCCCGGTGTAGCGTATTTCATGCCCGAGGAGTGACGCCCTCTGGGCTTAGGGTGGTGGTAAGCCAGGCCCCCCCTCTCTGGAGGTCAAAATTGACTTCCATGGACCCCGGTTATCCGAATTTTATGCCCGAGGAGTGACGCCCTCTGGGCTAAGGGTGGTGGTAAGTCCGGCCCCCACCCTCTGGATGCGTTCAAAACCTAAGTCGAGACTTCCATGGACCCCGGTGATGCGAAGTGACATGCCCGAAGAGTGGTGCCTTCTGGGCTAAGGTTGTGATAAGCCCGGTCTCTCCTCTGGAGGTCTGTGGTTTTAAAGTGAATATTTTCTAAGTCCCTCACCTGAGATTTTAAGAGAATCAGGACCCTCCTCAAGCCTCGTAGCGAGTCCGAGGGAGGTTCATCGTTGTCGGCTATGCGAAAGGGGTTCAGACGCCTCTAATCCTGTGGGCATATGGTTTCTCAGCCTGGTGCCGTCGGGATATTAGGGAGGCATTAAATCAGACGTAAGTTTGGGTAACAGCGATGCGAAACGCTATGCCCAAAGGAGTGGCTTCCCGATGGGCTTGAAATAATGGGAATGTCCGCTCTGCTTCCCTGGATGTGTTCAAAACCTAAGTCGAGACATCCGTAGACCCCGTTGATGCGAATTCCATGCCCGAGGAGTGACGCCCTCTGGGCTTAAGGGTGGTGGTAAGACCGGCCCCACTCTCTGGAGGTCTAAACTGACTTCCATGGACCCCGGTGATTCGAATTTCAAGCCCGAGGAGGTGCACACCTCCGGGCTAAGGGGATGGTTTGGGTGGCCTCCCCTCTGGATGTGTTCAAAACCTAAGTTGAGACATCCATAGACCCCGGTAATCCGAATTTCATGCCCGAGGAGTGACGCCCTCTGGGCTTAAGAGTGGTGGTAAGACCGGCCCCACTCTCTGGAGGTCTAAACTGACTTCCATGGACCCCGGTGATGCGAATTTCATGCCAGAGGAGTGGTGCCCTCTGGGCTAAGAGTGGTGGTAAGACCGGCCCCACTCTCTGGATGTCTAAAATGACTTCCATGGACCCCGGTGATGCGAATACACAAGCCCGAGGAGTGGCACACCTCTGGGCTAAGGGGATGGTTTGGGTTGCCTCCCCTCTGGAGGTCTAAAAATGACTTCCATAGACCCCGGCGAAGCGAATTTAAAGCCCGAGGACTGGCACCCCTCTGGGCTAAGGGGATGGTAAGGGTGGCCTCCCCTCTGGATGTCTAAAATGACTTCCATGGACCCCGGTGATGCGAATACACAAGCCCGAGGAGTGGCACACCTCTGGGCTAAGGGGATGGTTTGGGTTGCCTCCCCTCTGGAGGTCTAAAAATGACTTCCATAGACCCCGGCGAAGCGAATTTAAAGCCCGAGGACTGGCACCCCTCTGGGCTAAGGGGATGGTAAGGGTGGCCTCCCCTCTGGATGTCTAAAATGACTTCCATGGACCCCGGTGATGCGAATACACAAGCCCGAGGAGTGGCACACCTCTGGGCTAAGGGGATGGTTTGGGTTGCCTCCCCTCTGGAGGTCTAAAAATGACTTCCATAGACCCCGGCGAAGCGAATTTAAAGCCCGAGGACTGGCACCCCTCTGGGCTAAGGGTGGTGGTTAATCCGGCCCCCCCTTCTGGATGTGTTCAAAACCTAAGTCGAGACATCCATGGACCCCGGTGATGCGAAGTGACATGCCCGAGGAGTGGCGCCCTCTGGGCTAAGGTTGTGATAAGCCCGGTCTCTCCTCTGGAGGTCTGTGGTTTTAAAGTGAAAATTTTCTAAGTCCCTCACCTGAGATTTTAAGAAAATCAGGACCCTCCTCAAGCCTCGTAGCGAGTCCGAGGGAGGTTCATCGTTGTCGGCTATGCGAACGAGGTTCCAATGCCTCAAATCCTGTGGGCATATGGTTTCTCAGCCTGGTGCCGTCGGGATATTAGGGAGGCATTAAATCAGACGTAAGTTTGGGTAACAGCGATGCGAAACGCTATGCCCAAAAGAGTGGCTTCCCGATGGGCTTGAAATAATGGGAATGTCCGCTCTGCTTCCCTGGATGTGTTCAAAACCTAAGTCGAGACATCCGTAGACCCCGTTGATGCGAATACCGAAGCCCGAGGACTGGCACACCTCTGGGCTAGGGTGGGGATAAGATATGCCCCCACCCTCTGGAGGTTTTCAAAACCTAAGTCGAGACCTCCATAGACCCCGGTGATGCGAATACCGAAGCCCGAGGACTGGCACCCCTCTGGGCTAGGGTGGGGATAAGATATGCCCCCACCCTCTGGAGGTTTTCAAAACCTAAGTCGAGACCTCCATAGACCCCGGTGATGCGAATACCGAAGCCCGAGGACTGGCACCCCTCTGGGCTAGGGTGGTGGTTAATCCGGCCCCCCCTCTGGAGGTTTTCAAAACCTAAGTTGAGACCTCCGTAGACCCCGGTGATGCGAATACCGAAGCCCGAGGACTGGCACCCCTCTGGGCTAGGGTGGGGATAAGATATGCCCCCACCCTCTGGAGGTTTTCAAAACCTAAGTTGAGACCTCCGTAGACCCCGGTGATGCGAATACCGAAGCCCGAGGACTGGCACACCTCTGGGCTAAGGGGTTGGTATGCTCGGCCTCCCCTCTGGAAGTCTAAAAATAATTAGAAATATTTCTAAGTTCGACAACGAGCACTGGCAGAACTGGACCAAAGACTTCCATACACCCCGGTGATGCGAAGTTTCAAGCCCGAGGAGTGGCACACCTCTGGGCTAAGGGGATGGTTTGGGTTGCCTCCCCTCTGGAGGTCTAAAAATGACTTCCATGGACCCCGTTGATGCGAATACACAAGCCCGAGGAGTGGCACACCTCTGGGCTAAGGGGATGGTTTGGGTTGCCTCCCCTCTGGAGGTCTAAAATGACTTCCATGGACCCCGTTGATGCGAATACACAAGCCCGAGGACTGGCACACCTCTGGGCTAAGGGGATGGTTTGGGTTGCCTCCCCTCTGGAGGTCTAAAATGACTTCCATGGACCCCGGTGATTCGAATTTAAAGCCCGAGGACTGGCACACCTCTGGGCTAAGGGGATGGTTTGGGTTGCCTCCCCTCTGGAGGTCTAAAATGACTTCCATGGACCCCGTTGATGCGAATACACAAGCCCGAGGACTGGCACACCTCTGGGCTAAGGGGATGGTTTGGGTTGCCTCCCCTCTGGAGGTCTAAAATGACTTCCATGGACCCCGTTGATGCGAATACACAAGCCCGAGGACTGGCACACCTCTGGGCTAAGGGGATGGTTTGGGTTGCCTCCCCTCTGGAGGTCTAAAATGACTTCCATGGACCCCGTTGATGCGAATACACAAGCCCGAGGACTGGCACACCTCTGGGCTAAGGGGATGGTTTGGGTTGCCTCCCCTCTGGAGGTCTAAAATGACTTCCATGGACCCCGGTGATTCGAATTTAAAGCCCGAGGACTGGCACACCTCTGGGCTAAGGGGATGGTTTGGGTTGCCTCCCCTCTGGAGGTCTAAAATGACTTCCATGGACCCCGTTGATGCGAATACACAAGCCCGAGGACTGGCACACCTCTGGGCTAAGGGGATGGTTTGGGTTGCCTCCCCTCTGGAGGTCTAAAATGACTTCCATGGACCCCGTTGATGCGAATACACAAGCCCGAGGACTGGCACACCTCTGGGCTAAGGGGATGGTTTGGGTTGCCTCCCCTCTGGAGGTCTAAAATGACTTCCATGGACCCCGTTGATGCGAATACACAAGCCCGAGGAGTGGCACACCTCTGGGCTAAGGGGATGGTTTGGGTTGCCTCCCCTCTGGAGGTCTAAAAATGACTTCCATGGACCCCGTTGATGCGAATACACAAGCCCGAGGACTGGGACACCCTCTGGGCTTAAGGTGGAGGTAAGCCCGGCCTCCCCTCTTTATTAAAAAAAAACTCTAAGTCCCAACGGCAAATGCCAGAGCTTTAAGCCGAAACTCAAGAGAGTTCGATCGGTATAACTGACTTGACTATCTGCCCTTAGCCCCCGATGGATCATTCTATATATGCCCGGAGAAGTGGCTGGTTTCCGGGGCCAAAAAAGCCAAATGGTCTCCTATATTCATGCGACGGGTGCCTAAAGGTAAGTTTACCCACCCCGGTGAACTGCCTAAGGTCCATAGGCCTCCGACCACTGCTCCCTTAGCGGGGCGGTGGAACGGGCCGCCCGCCGACAAAGTTAACTGTTAAACCCATTTAATTTCAATGACCTTTAGTTCCAACTCCCTCCCTGGGGGGGATTGGTTCTATATATGCCCGGAGAAGTGGCTGGTTTCCGGGGCCAAAAAAGCCAAATGGTCTCCTATATTCATGCGACGGGTGCCTAAAGGTAAGTTTACCCACCCCGGTGAACTGCCTAAGGTCCATAGGCCTCGGACCACTGCTCCCTTAGCGGGGCGGTGGAACGGGCCGCCCGCCGACTAAGTTAACCCATAACCACTGATCGTTTAAGTCTTAAGGCCGGTCGGACCTCGTAAAAAGTCTCCCTCTGGGAGGATCACCCAATCTCCACCCCCCCTCCATCTCCAAACCGAAGCAAGTACCACACGGGAACACTCTGTTTGGGGATTCAGAAATAAATGTATTTATTTCGCAGTAAAACATATCAAAGCCACGGGGGTGCAGAAACACGGAGTGAATCCCGGCTGGGTTGCGCTTTGAAGAGGGTCCGGTTCAGGCCGTTTCGAGGGCGGAAAGACGGTTCTCACGAGCCCGCATCACATCGGCCGCAGAGAGGCCGGCTCGGTAGAAGGCCCGGGCAGTGATGTTGGAGTGGCACATGCTTGTCGTCACTCGATCTCTATCTTCGGCCGGCAGAGTCGAAACCTGAAACAGAGGTGCGAGGTGTCAGAAGTAGGAAGGCCGGGGTTAAGAGCCCACATAAGTCGGATTAAGTTCAACACTCACTTGGTTCGAAACAGCCGTGCGGATCAGGTTGAAGGCCACCGCGCCTCCGAGGCCCGCATCCGTCCACGCGATCCGAAGCAGTGAGTTTGGCTTGCGCAGCTGGTTCCCCCTGTCCAAGAACACGAACCCGTCCCGGGCCCCGTGTAAGTCGCTGAGTGCGGTCAACCAGGCCAGCTCTGTGGCAGACAACCCGATCGGAGCGTCCCCGAACGAGGCGTTGGTCTTGTGTTCACGAACATAAACCACGAAGCCGGTGCCATCCGTGGTGCTGGCTTGCCTCAACTCTCCAACCGTCAGGTTGAGAAACACAACCGACCGGTGACCGGTTAAGACAGACAAAAGGCCGAGCAGGTACCCCTGGAGCATCCGTAGCGTCGACCGGCGGGCGGTGTCCCCCGTCCGGGCCGCGTCTATGAGCTCTGGGATTCGGGTCTTAGCGTGGCTTAGGAAGACCCTGAAATCCGAAGGTTGCGGCAAGCGACTCAGCTTCGCTCTCTTCACGCGCTGGCGATGGCCCAGAATCGTGCGTGCGATGTCCCGATGAGCCTTGGCGAAGGTCAGCTTCAGCCTCTGGAGCTCTTCGGGGCTGACCCCGGCGGTCTCTGGGTCGAAGGCAGCGACGTGGGAGACGAACGCCTTGGCGCTGTGCAGGTAACACTTAACGGTTGTCGAAGCGTAACCCAGTTTCTGAAGGCTCTGTACCCAAGTGGGAACGTTCGTGTGATGGACGAAAGACAGGTCTGTGAATTGGCAGCCGGGCGGGGCGCAGTGAAGCAGGAACCGAATAACGTGGCCCCGTCGCTGGCGAGAGTTCTCGATGTCCTTCGGTGACGCGTCGACCCGCAGGTAGAACTTCTGAAAGTCGTCTACCGAACGGCTGACGTAGGTGTCCCGAAACCGATGCGGGATCACGAGCTGCCTCCCCCGGGAGGTTCGCCGTGCCCGCTCGGTCTCTGAATCCGTGTCCGAGGTGGATTCGGCAGGGGAAGACTCGCTCGGTTGGTAGTCGCTGTCGACCGGCTCCGGCGTGGCTTGGCCCGTAGTGGCTTGGCCCGGGGAGGCTTGGTCCGGCGAGGCTGGGTCCGGCGAAGCTGGGTCCGGCGTGTTGGGTCCCGGCGTGCTTGGGCCCGGCGTGCTTGGGCCCGGCATGGCTGGGTCCGGCATGCTGGGGCCCGGCGTGCTGGGGCCCGGCGAGGCTGGATTCGGGGAACAGGATACCGAGGGCGGTGGAGGGTTCCGCGGCTTAGACTGTTGATAGCGACGCAGAAGGTGGATGGTGCGAAGGCGTCGAGCGGCAGAGAGAGCGATCCGAAGGGCGAGGCCTTTGAGGGAATGCGCCGAGCCCAGGTGATCCGCCGGCGAAGAGAGAGACGGCAGGCCGCAGAGAGGGCAGTCGAGCTGGGACGAATTCTCCCCACTTTGGTCCAGTCCCCGGAGAAAGTCAATGTCGGCAGATCCAAGGCGGTGGAAGGTGGTATAATGGGAAGTCAGATCCGTAATGGCTTGCTCGCAGAGCGGGCAAGCATCAGGCGTGGTTGGCTCCGGCGTGCTTGGGTCCGGTGAGCTTGGGTACAGCATGGTTGGGTCCGGCGTGCTTGGGTCCGGCGTGCTTGGGTCCGGCGTGTTCGGGTCCGGCGTGTTCGGGTCCGGCGTGTTCGGTCCCGGCGTGCTCGGTCCCGGCGTGCTCGGTCCCGGCGTGTTCGGTCCCGGCGCGCTCGGTCCCGGCGTGCTTGGTCCCGGCGGCGAGGCTGGATTCGGGGAACGGGATCCCGAGGGCGGTGGAGGGTTCCGCGGCTTAGACTGTTGATAGCGACGCAGAAGGTGGAGGGTGCGAAGGCGTCGAGCGGCAGAGAGAGCGATCCGAAGGGCGAGGCCTTTGAGGGAATGCGCCGAGCCCAGGTGATCTGCCGGCGAAGAGAGAGACGGCAGGCCGCAGAGAGGGCAGTCGAGCTGTGATGAATTCTCCCCGCTTCGGTCCAGTTCTCGGAGGAAGGCTGCGTCGTCCGGTCCGAGTCTGTGGAAGATGGTAAAGTGGAAAGTCAGATCCGTAGCAATGGCTTGTTCGCAAAGCGGGCAGCTATCCATGGTGAGAGACTGACGGCTCCGAGTGAAGGCGACCCCTTATATAGCCCCCGGTTCGTGCATAATTAGGGGTTATGGGCGTTGATCGCTCCCGTTCGCGTTCGACGTTCGCCCATCTTGGGTGTATGAACCAATGAGAACCAAGACCGATAGCGTATTACTGCCAAAATTAGTCCCGGTTTCCGAGCCAGGTGCCGGGCAGAGCGATGGGGAGTGGTCCCCAAGGTCCGTGGGGCCTACCACTGTCATAAATCCGAGTGGCTTCCACTCGGTCCGCCTCGACCGGGTACCTTTAAGGTCAAGTCCCAACCCCGGATCTCGTATCACGGTGGTATTGGGACTGCCTGTGGGTCTATAGGCCACCGACCATCTGCCCACTTGTGGGGCGGGTGGAACGGGCCGCCCCGTCGATTGTTATAAGCCCGTTGTGTCCACCCCGATGATTCGTTCGATGTATGCCTGGGAAGGTAAAACATTCCTGGGCATGGGGGGTCGAGCGTATGAGGGGTTTCCCCCGTCCCGAAAGAGAGAGTTTTCCGACCGATGATTCGTTCGATATGCCTGCCCGGGGAGGGTCAACTTCCCTGGGCACCGGGGGGTCGAACGTATGAGGATTGTCCCCCTTTTTAAACCCATAAATTTGCCCGTGCGCGAGTCGACGGGGCCGCGTAACCCCCCGAGGCGTTGGCCGGCGGTCATCCGCCGGTCCGTGGGATCTCCCGACCTTTTCCCCTCCTTTGAGCGGGACGTGGGAGCGCACCACCGGGTCCCCGGCTGGAAACGGCCGGAGGCAAAGAGCGCATTAGAGGTGAC
>NW_027101307.1:0-18182 GCF_029633855.1 Hoplias malabaricus
GTTGGCCTCGACTTGTCCACGTCAGTTTACCATTAGACAGGATCAGTGCCTCACGGGTCTACCCCATTCATTCCCGATATATTTAGAAGGGCAGTCAAAACCCCTGTTCAGCGCCTGCACGTGGGCAAATTTCATGTTTTCAATCGGCAGCAAAACTCCAAAGCTGCCTTCGGTCATGGACGCAGATGTCTTCTCCTCGTTATTTCCAGGGTCGGAGAAGTCAGCGAGACTACAGCTCCCGCTGGGAGAACTGCAGGGTCCCTTACCAATCTTCTGCTCAAAGAAAGAAGCAGGAAACTCCAGCGGAAATAGGTCTTGGCCTCGCACAGTCAGCATGCTCTGAGTAAATCACCATGGAGACCCAAGCGCAAGCATGGAGGAGCTGATTTAGTGTGGTCTTCTTAATAGCCGGTCTGCGAGGAGATCCACAGGAGAGCCAGTGTTTACAGCTACCGAGCTCCCCTCTTCTCGGTCTGCAAACCGTGCCTTCGATATACCTGTAAAATAAATAGACCATGGTCCACCTCGCTAAGTGCTTTAGCAGACACTGGGAAAAACGAAATGTTGTTAGGCTTCTCGGAGCAGGCTGTTGAAGGCAGGGAAGGTGTGATGCTAAATATGATGAAAACTGTGACCTTTCCATGAAACACTCAGAGGTGAGGAGTCTGGGCAGTTTAGCTCCAGGTAAAGGCTAGAGTCAAGCGAATCACAAACAAGAAAAGTCCCACTAAGTTACACTAGTGCTGTCTAAATATTTTAACATAAAATTTAACTTTTAAGGTTTATTCACACCAATTACGATTTTTTTGCGTAAAAAAACAAAACACCACGTTTTCGCAGTCAGCATGTTGATTGTTTTTTTAAGCTTTTGTGTCATGAACAAGATGAGCTGTTCAGCCACGGTCTTCCTGCTCATTCGTTTATCTGCAACCATGGCAACAGCACTCTGATTGTTCAGTCTGTTTTTAAACACAGTTAATCAGTAAAACGCAGACAATAGAACAGGTTCCAATCCAAGTCAAATCTGACACAGCGTCGCAGCCTGTTGCCATATTGGACATTTATTTGTCATTGTCATACAACATAATGTGTCTTCCACATTTAATCATTCATGGCTCTGAAAACCACTATTGTACAAGGGCCAGTGAACGAACACACACACAGGGCAGTAATCACATAAATAGCACACAAATACCCCAGAGCAGTGGGCAGCCATCCCTAATGCCCCAGGAGCAGTTGGGATTTATGTGTCTCTGCCGTGGGTTGAGGCAGGAGGACAGCACTTTTCCTTTGCTCCACAGCTCCCGATTTTGCTGCCGTCCACGGGGATCAATCCAGTGACCTTCCAATCCCAAACCCACTTCTCTAAACATTAAGGCCATAGCTGTTCCCAATTTTGGGAGAGAAACGGTTCAATACAAAGATTCTGCAACAGTTAAAGTTAGTTATTTTATGATTGAAAAAAAAAATTTAATTCATTCATTCATTCATTATCTGTAACCCTTATCCAGTTCAGGGTCACGGTGGGTCCAGAGCCTACCTGGAATCATTGGGCGCAAGGCGGGAATACACCCTGGAGGGGGCGCCAGTCCTTCACAGGGCAACACACACACTCACACATTCACTCACACACTCACACTTTTTGAGTCACCAATCCACATACCAACGTGTGTTTTTGGACTGTGGGAGGTAACCGTAGCACCTGGAGGAAACCCACGCGGACAACTCCTCACAGACAGTCACCCGGAGCGGAAATCTAACCCACAACCTCCAGGTCCCTGGAGCTGTGTGACTGCGACACTAACCTGCTGCGCCACCGTGCCGCCCATAATAAATAATAAACAAACAAAAAAAAACATACCCTGAAAAAACGACCACATTTTACACATGAACACTAAATAGTATTATAGAGGAGAGGCAAAGTTATGTATTTACCCATGAGTGAATAGACATAAATGATCTGAAATTTATTTTCCATATTGATTAAATGTTGTAGGCGTACAGAACAGTGCCCCATGCTCCTTAGTAAATCACTGCACAGTCCCACAATCCAATTACTATGAAATCAGAAACTCCCAGAAATCCCACATGCTGCTCGCTGCTAATGAAAATGTGAGCGCACATACAGGTAAGCTACCGCCCCCCACCACCAACCCTCACCCCCACAGCTCATGCTCTCGTGCCCTGCCTTGAGCTCCAGCTTCCTGCCTGGTTTAACCCAATGCTGGCTTAACTAGGCCTAGTGTTTTCAGAGCTTTCCGGCAACTTAGTCACTACACGGCCTAAACGAGGGGTTTCAGGCGGTCATATTTGAACAACAGTCTGCAGGCCAGTGGGTTGAGCCTAAAACACAGCTGCTTCAGTTTACCTCACAGTGGAGGCAGCCAATAGAGAGAGAGCTTGATCTCGTGCAGGCGTTATCCAAATAGATTAGCCACAGCAGGGAGGGTAGTGTGGCGTAATTGGCTCAGATTCTGACATACTTTGGAAGTGAGCTGCCATGGTCTGGAGGATTTCTGAGGGCTGATTTATCGCTCCCTCATATCTGTCCATCTGCGAGAAGGCTGCTGGAGGAGACGCTGCACGTCCAGCGCCTGCTCCACGAGAAATCAGTTTCAGTTTTCCCTAAGCTGGATGTGTCAGTGTGATTAACATGGGAAATCTAAGCATCCCGTTGTCTACAAATCACTCCATGACTCCAGAATAAAAGTCTTCATTGGAACATGGCTGAAGGCAAAATATTATAAACAATGGCAGCATCTGATCAAACACGGAACTTGGAACAATCAGTTATTGACTAATAAAGGGGTTTCAAAAAGTAAACTTTGTAAAAATCTATCAATGTAAACAGATTAAGGGCATTGATGGTTTGTTACTGAACAAGTTGTTGTGAGGGTATATATATGTTAGTGATGCTCTACACAGCTCATTTCATCCATTTCTACAATAAAAATACCATATTTTAAATGGAATTATTCTAGGTTGTACTTTTAAAATGATATCACTAAAGCTGAGGAACTGAAATATGGTTTACTTACATGGACATGGACATATATGTATTTCCCTGCAGCTACATGACACTTTCATAGCTGCAGTGCATCAAAATGACAAATGGCTCTGACTACAGACTTTTCAGGTTGAGCAGAAGAGCTAACTGTCTGCAGATTACTTGCACCATGTAAGCTATGAGTAACTAATACACATAAAAGACATTCATCAGAGAGATGGACATGTGAAGATGTCAAAGGTGATTCTGAATAGAACAGAAACCCTGGAGGCAAAATTTCTCAGCAATCGGAATCTTGCCCTGCAGAATAAACATGTATCCTAAAATGCTGATCAGTTGTAGGTCTTCAAACATTTGATAATATTATAACAACCTGTTCTCTTTGTGTTGGATTTGTGTTCATTTCCATATTTCTCTATGTTGATTGTCTTGGTTACTGTGGTTTTATGCAGATCATTTTTACCTTTTCCAAATGCTCTTTTATTTGCTTAGAAAAAAAGACGAGTGTTTGTGTTACCGTTTTTAAGACTAATGCAGGTTCTCTCTCTCTCTCTCTCTCTCTCTCTCTCTCTCTCTCTCTCTCTCTCTCTCTCTCTCTGTCTGTAATAGTCTGGTACTGGACAGAACCAGACAAGTTGTATTATGGTATTATTGGAATAAACTTTGTAACTTTTAATGAGATTTTAACGTAAGGCTAATTTACTTGTCTCAGGAGGCTGTAGATTTCTGTACTGGTAGAGATTCTAATGGCCCTTTCACTTGCCCCAAAACCCTTGGCACGCTCTTGGAACTGGGAGCAAAACCACAAGTCTGTTTTGTGGTTCGTGCAGAAAGGACATTTACAAATTTGTTTGGAAAAAAAAAATACCATCCCAGGATCTCACAAGTGAGAAAGGGTAAAACTGGGATTTTGGTCTGGAGTCAAAATGGAAAAATTGTACAAGCTTTCAGGAAAAAAAAACAGAACTAGACAAAAAAACTGCCTCATTGTGGTGGTACACCAGGCCGTGCTGTAGACAACAGGACTGCACAGAGTGAAGCCTGGGATTGATTCTTTCCACAAGGAACTGATTTATTGTGAAGGAGAGAGAAAAGTGAGAATGCTTCCAACACGCTAATTCACCTATATTCCCTGTAGGAGCAGTGCCCGATGCAGACATATTAAACAGCCATGCACATTTTATTCAATAACCCAACGAAAAAAAAAATATCCACTAATATTGCTTACAAAACAAAGCAGAATTTGGTGCATCTGAAGTGTTGGTTTAAACCTTCGGCCACACCGTAGTGTACGACTACACAGAGAATTCTGAATGAAATATATCAGCGTATCTGGCCGTTTAAAAGCTTTCCTTAAATGCAGCATGGAACATTTACTAAAAGGAGAGAAATCAAGTCTGATTTTCCTTGCCCCAAGAATTTGATGGGTTCATAAAGTGTTTGAATAATTTCTTTCGATTTATGAGACGTTATGGTGCGCATCCAGTTCGCTGACACATTTCCAACATTAACATCTCGGGAATATTAAACTTGGATGAAGAACAGAGCTAACAGGAAGAGTCTGCCCTGCTATTGTTCAGCTGTTTAATGAGAAAAGCATGTCCCTGGTAGAATATAAAAACCTTATATTCACCCATAAGCTTTAATTATTCATGACTTATTCAGATGAAAAACTAACAAAGAATTTAATTTTATATAAAGCTGGTATCCAGGACATTCGGGATGCTCCTGAGTAGGACAGAGTGTCTAAATGACGGCGTTTAGAGGCTATAAAGTGCAGAAAATTAGCTGGAACTGCACTTCTAAACTCCATGCCATTCAAAACGATCATACACTGTGGCCAAACTTTTGAAACACCTGCTCTTCCAGCTTTTCTTCTGAAATTAAGGGCATAATTAGACAATCACCTCCTATTTCTGCAGTAACAACTTCTATGTTTCTAGGAATGTTTACCATTAGATATTGGAACAAGACCATTAGTGAGGTCAGGAATTGATGTTGGATGATCAGTGCTGGGTCTCAAACACCACACCACAGCTCTATCACTCCCCAGAGAATGCAGAGTCCTCCACACCTAAGGGCTCTATAACCCTCCTGCTCGCACGTGGCCCTGGACATGCTGACATCAGCTACAACAATAATTACTGTGCAATCTTAAACTTTCTGTAAGAAATTAACTCTATAATCACATCAGCTGGCCATCTGCTATAACGCATTGCAGGAATCAATCTGCAGCGAATGTATACAAAGAAATTGTCTCTTTATATTTCAGCATTATTGCTTGATTCTCCCAATGGCACATAGTCAGTGCTCTCAGCCAGGGCCAACAGATTAGTGTTACACTAGAGAACAGCATATTTCCAGCCTTCAGGCCTTCATTTTTCACTTAAAACCTTAAATACATCAGAGGAGGACCAAATCTGCTATCTGCCAAGCAGTGCCTGCAATCTGTCATTCGTATTAGGAGGAATCAACAAACTCAGTGGAATAATGTGCTAAAGTTGTTAACACATTATTCCTACCCCTTACACACAGGAGTGTTAAACCCAAGAGTAGACGTGCTTTAGGTGGTAGTCAAAAGTAGTGTGTGCGTGTGTGAGAGAGTGAAGGGGGGGAGGGGTGTTGTTTCTTTGGGTCAGGAAGAAAAGGGTTTGAACCGTTTAGTTTTTTTGTTTGTTTCTATGACAAAAGACATTTTTGACATATATTAGGTTCATTCGTCTGATACCAGTACGTAAATTAATACACACACAAACCAAAATAACGTATTCTACATCCGCAAACACTATACAAAAATCTAGACAAGCACAGAGCATTTTCTTGACCAAAATATACTGTAATAAATCAATCTACTCAGTGCTGTTCCAGCCGTTGGAGCTCCAGTGTGGACGTCATGCTCGTGTAGATGAGATCGTGAGTGTGTTTGCAGTCTGTCTGGCCATTGATATGTGTCAGGGAGCATGAAGCAGCATTGCTGTGTATGGCAGCCATTTCAACCTTCACTAAACCTCAATGATCCCTGCCAGCCTCACTGGCATCCCCCACACCCCCAACACCCTGGCAGGCCGTGTGGACTGGGCCCAGAATGCCAACAGCAACAAACCTTTTTACATGTGTCACTATTTTTATTATCAGCCTCTCCCTGTGTATTTTCCTCAAATCCAGTAAAACGTTTCTTTTTCTACACCCAGAAATAAGCAGCAGTCCATAGAAGATTATTTTGGATAAAAAGGTACGTAATATTCACCCTCCGTAAGAATGGATAAATGGTTTGACACTTCACATTAAACACACTCTTTTGTTTTCTGTTTTGAATATATTTTATACATAGCTATGTTTTAGACAGCACCATTCTCCCCCGGTCTAAACAGCCCTTTTCGGAACGACCGGTTTCAGAGCCTGTTCCTTTAAATGAGAACGAGCCACGGCTCAGTTTAGTGTGAGAGCCCACGAGTGAGGAGCGAAGAGCAGATGTTCTGGATTTTATACCTTTTTACTTGGTTCTCATTTTCTTCATAATCCTTTTGCTTGTTTTGCTATGTTCAGCCTTGTCTTTGTGCTGTCAGATAAATGTGGGACCAGTGCTGTGATTGGAGAGACTCAGTCTACGAGGTGGAGCAATCTAAAGGGTCTACGCTCTATCTATAATTCAGCACAAAATAATCAAAAGTTCCTGGTTTTAGCCTTTGTTTACAGACTTGTTTACAAACCCACAGAAAACGACTGGCTTGTCTTATTTCACAGTGTGTGGGTTATTATGAACTAAGCACCGATCCAAATTTTTCAGTTCCAATACCGATAATTTTACACTCTCTCTCTCTCTCTCTCTCTCTCTCTCTATCTATCTATCTATCTGTCTATACCTGATACCTATCCGATACCATTGTTGAAATAATAAACCATATACCTCACCTTGTGAGTGAGACTTAAGGCCATTACTAACAAAAATATTAACATAATACAACAAATTAACACAAAAATAGTGAAATGTTATATATTTGTCACTGAAATTAAAAGTTGTGCAGGACCATGGCACAGCAGTCAAACTTCTTAAAATAGTTTAAAATAAATATAATGTACCAACCAAAAATGGAAATAAGTAGCTTCACTTTGTCAAACACACAAACAGTAATCATTTTTATTTTTAAATGTTTAGTGTAAACAGAAATCCAAAATAAAATCTAGCAACTGAACCGCGATCAAATACAATCAGTAATCAAACACTAAGTATGCAAACAATAAATAATCCCACAGCCAAGCACTGTCACCTGGACGCGCGCCTCAGCCACATTAGCAGCAGCTAGTTCCGGTGTTAGCAAACCGCCATCCGCAAAGCAGCAGCAAAACGTGACAAACTCCTTAAGTCAACATCAGCCACAGCAACAGTGAGAGCAGAATATGAACCGCAGACAATGACAACAGGTTTCTCCAATCGACAGTCCCAGCCGAGAGAAACAGCAAAGACAGACAGGAAGTTGCTGAATAGTAGTAACGGACATGGGCTCTTCTGGTCAGCAGACCAGCCGTTAGCATCAGAGATAGCAAACAGCTAACCCCCAGCCAGCAACGGAGAAACCAGGTCCCAACACAGACAGACAGACAGCTATTAATTAAACGCAACAACTGAACAACAAACAAAACACAAATGAGACACGAGCAGAAGCGACAGTCACCAGACAAAGCCTTTTAGTGCGATTCAAAATATCGGAACCAGTTCATTTTGTTAATATCGGGACCGATATTCGATCCTAATATCGGATCGGTGCATCCCTTGTCATACTGTAATCACAAAACATTATTCAATCCCATTGCTATCTCCTTTACATTATTAATTCATAAGATGCCTCTGCACACTAAACAATACATCAACACGGCATCTTCAGAGCCTGCGTGCTTACAAATAGAGCATTGTTTCAAGGAATCAAATACACTGTTCCAAGTTAAACAAACAGCTACTGTACTTAACTGTACCTGTAACCCCATCCTCATCCTGACCGCACTGGAAAACCAAACAAATACACAGTCCACTGCATTAAGATCACAGTAGAAACAACTCGTCTAACAACCGCACGATAAAGGCCCCCTAACAAGACAAGCAGGACATAAGGACACCACAAGTGATTGAGACCAGGCCAAATCCCCCTGGAGGGAAACAGTGAGCTGACTGAAGCAAAGGAAACAGAGGAAGAGCCACTTGGTGGACACAATAGAAAGGGATTGTGTGTCTCCAGAGGCAAGGAGAGAGGCTGAGGAACACTTTTTTTGGATGTGCTGATAATAGGTCTCTTCAGTCACCAGCTCTGTCCCACCGATTACAGAACAAAGGAACACTTTAAGCATCCTGACATGTTCAGATATCCCCATGGTAAGGGCTCTGTAGCTTGATCCACAGAGAATCAAGAGCCAGGTTAGGAGACCCACTGCAGCCCCTGAATGTAGAGGGTGTTAATAAAATATAGGACCAAGTTATGATATGCATGTTCTTTAAAAGAAAATGTATTCATTAAAAATTAAGTGTACTTCATATATATTACCTATAATCAATGTTAATATAATTGAAAAAGAGACTCCAAATATTTCAAATATAATACCATTTAAACTTTGCTTTCAGAACCTTACAAACAAACCAAAAGACATTTTTGGAAGCTTTCTTTTTAAGTGTACAAAGTATTGGAAGAGAGAGGACAACTACCTGAATTAAGAGCAGTGAAGAAATAAGACACTTGTCTGTCCAGCAAGGCTGTTCAGAGACCTGCCCCTAAGGGGGCAGCTCCGTTTCCCCCAAGCTTTCTGTTAACACCCTGCAGCATGAAAAGCCCAGTCGTCAGACAGCATGCAGAGAGGAAAAAAAAAAAACTGAGCACGGCGCCTGGAAAAGTGCTCAAAAAAAATCCATGAGCCTGTTATCCCGATTGCTTTTCCAAGGAAAAGATGCGGGCTCAGGCTCGGAACGTCGTGGCCACTGTCAGTTTAATCTGGGGAGGTCAGAGGCATCGAGGCTAGGGATCAGCTCCTGCTGACATTTACAGCTCTGTTTTTAAAAGCCCAAAACTCTGGGAGCTCTCATCCGCTAGCGCTCAATTTCCCCTCATCCACAGGCAGCACCGAGTTCCACTGAAACGGGATACTTTCACTGTGGTGTTCGAGCCAGACGATTAAACTGCTCTCAACTTTTATTTTCTTTTGCTGAGGGGGTGGGGGGTGGGGAGGTAAAAACGAAGGCGACATAGTCCTGTGTGTCTGAGGCAGCTTGGTCTGCCGTGGGTTTGGACAGGTGGATAAGGAACACAGGCCCGGTGGCTGGAAGTGCCAAATCAAGCTGGAACATGCGCAGGAGGAGAGCACAAGGGGAGAGAGGGGTTAATGGGGCCCCACTCAGATCCAGCTCTCATGCTAATGGTTTTACTGAACGATAGAAGGAACGTCAAGCTATACATCGGCTCCCGAGCAGGTCTGTAATTTACTACACTGAGTCACACTCACCCCTCTGATAAAGAGGAGCTGTGCCACACAACCTAAAGCTCCAGCACTAAATGGAGGTCTATTGTTGTTTGCTGAATGGGACGATTAGGTGATGATTCAGGTACGGAAACCAAATGAATTCAAAGGCAGGCAGCCCCTGAGGGTGCACCTGCTGACATTCTGCTTAGTAATATATGACTGCTATTAGTGCTGTCCTCGGCTAAGTATTTTTACAGTCAACAAAAGAAAAGCCAACCAGACAAACAGCTTATAAATTATATTATATTTAAAATATATTATTAAATATATTTATTTTAATATAATTCATATTAATGTAACATTGATTTTGTTGCAATAGTTTGTTTTTGAAATGAATTCAAGTATTTGAAATGAATTCATTTGTTCATATCGCCAAGAATATTGTTATCGCCAAAATACCCTGAAATATCGTGATATTAATTTACTGAAATATAGATATTAATTTAGGGCCATATCACCCCCCACCCCCCCCCCCCCCTCCCCCTCCCCCCCCCCCCTCCCCCCCCCCTCCTCCACCCCCCTTCTTATACATACAGACAACTAAGGAGAACCTGGATAAATGAATGGAGGGCTTCTCCAGAGGCCTATTGCATGATTCAAGCAAGCAGTTAACACCCTGCCGTGTCTCTGTGGCATGTATGACATGGTCTGGAGGCTTAGCTGACCTTAGCTTTGGGTTAAGATGGCAGAAAAGTTCTTAAAAGAGCATTTAAATGGAAACAATGATTAAAGTGACAAGTAGCATTTACACCTATGAGAAAGAGATCATTATATGAGCTGAACAGAATTCAGTGACAGCAACTGCATCAGTTCAATACATAGGGGAAATACTCTATGCTCTGTGTTGACTTTACCTTTCATTGTCACCCATTTAAATAACAAACACTAAACAAAGTGCTGCAGATTCAAAGCAAAGCACCATCCCCATTGTCAGTCACTGAACATGAGCTAACATGTGAGACACAGCACCCCTTGTGGTGAAGTTCAGAATCATGAAGGAATGTGTGGGTGAGCACATTTGGAAGTGTGTGATGGTTCCAAAGAGAAAACACTAGAAATACAGGTATGTTTTAGGGGCACATCATATCTGGAGTTGTACTGTAAGTAAAATGCTGTGCAGTTTATGTCCCACCCTCTTCAAACAACACCCACGTAGTGAATTTCTTGGACTTCTTCCTTCCTCCATGCTGAGGAAGCCAGAGCATCTCATGAATAAGAATTTTTAAGATTAATGCCTGAGAGACACGTTCATTTGTTCAAATATATCACACATAAACAGACTCAAATACCAGACACTGAAATGATTACAATTATAAAATGAGCAGAAGAGAACCATTAAAGAGTCAATCAAAAAACACATGATGCTTAAACCAGAGTGGAAGAGTTCAAATCTGTAAAATCAACATGATACAAACACCTTGGTGTATAAACACACCAATGTTTAAGGCATACTCTGCTACGTATACAAGAACAAGATTGTCTTGTTTATATCCAAGCTGCTTGAACGGCTTCTTAAAAAAGGGCCTGCTCCCCTTGCTTGCGTTTCAGGATTTTAAATCCTGCTGGAGATTATTGGTTCAAACTGCTAATTCAGCTAAACAAACACAGACACGGAGTCAGTAACACAAAACACTTTCTGTTGATTAAAAATAAACATCCAATAGCTGTTTGGAATTACAGCTTCATAAAGGACGGCACAAACACAGATATGAACAATGTGACATTAACTACATCAAAAGAACTCATGTAGAAAAACAGAGAAATAAAACAAGCATGAGAATTCCTTTTTTCTTCTTCTTTTTTTAGAGTTTGCTTTAAAGACAGCTGCCCTAGAACTTCGTCATCTGGGTTTTATTAATTGGTCGAGGTTGAAGCTGTCTATAGTGCACGCGCACTGCCAGGGTTCACGTGAAATCTGAGAGAGCAGAGGTGGAAAGGGAAGCTTACAGGACTAATCTATTAAAACAGAAAGAGCTACTTCTCTGAACAGTGACCAGTTATGTGCATTCAGACCTGACATTCCACCCTGAGGACCTGGCAGGAAGTTGCTGGAAGATGCAAGTGTGTGTGTGTGTGTGTGTGTGTGTGGTATAAGTCAGTTGTGCCCAGACTAAAATCACAAAATCATGGGGGGTTGTAAACATCATGACATCAGATGTGGATATGAGGGAGAGAGAGAGAGAGAGAGTGTGAGACAGGCAATAAATGAGAGATGGTGGGAAACAGATGTACAGAGTGCCAAGAATAGACAAGAAAAAAGAGAGAGTAAACTATATAGAAATATGCAAGAGTGCGCAAAGAGAGAATGAGAAAGACAGAGAATGCGTCTGAGAAAGCAAGCAAGAGAAAACACAACCTAAAGCAGTCCAGCTTAAAATATAAGCCACCAATGATTGCAGAGTAATTAAAAGCAGATGCCACTGAGGAGGATTTTTTTATTCACTAAATCCTCCCAGTTTCCGTTCTCTTTGTTTGAATCAAAGCCATTAATATTTCTCAAAATTCACATTCAGTTCCCCTGTGTCTATAACTGGTCTTGGCAAAGGAATAAAACCATTACAGGTACAGTTAATCAGTCCACAGACTTCCCACAGAGGTTCTTATTTTTGAGATCACTCAGTTCATACTGAAGAAAGAATCTTACATAGGATCCTTCTCGAATCAAATCAGCCCAGAATAAAGCCCAATTTATATTTCTGTACCAAACCTACTCTGTAGGCAACGCTAACCCTACGGCGTAGCCTGATGCTCACCTCTCCAGAAATGTAACTACACGTTATGTTGACGCAAACAGCAAAGGCTGAGATTGGTCAGTATTCGGATGGACATTGTTTATGTTGAACCAAAGAAGTACAGAGACACAAGCTCTCTGCAGATATGTTGTGGACGTCAGGGATGAACAAAGGCAAAACACAGATACAAGTATAACAAAGAGAAGTAAACTCTGCTCTGTCACAAACAACACCCTACTCTCTAAATAGTGCACTTTAAATATTTATAAATGTAATGCTAACACACCACTCCAGTATGCACTACAGAGTGTAGAGAACGATGTTTGAGGATCAGCCCTAGTGTTGTGGCGGTGTAATTGCACAGAAGTATGAACACTCACAACAAGTATAAATTGGCTTTAAAAAGTGAGTACACTAGTGAGAGTAAGTTAGTAAATGAGTTGATGAAAATGATTCAAAAAGTAATGTGTAACACATCTGCATTTTAGACAGCTAAGTAAACAATTTACTTGTTTAATTTAGGTACACAATGTATTTCCAACTATAATTTTATGACATCTAACTTTACATTACATTTTAGCACAACATTAAGCTCAAACATTCCTGATTTAAAAGCAGTTTTTAAATGTTTTAAATGTGTGTCTCGATGCTTTTATGTTAGTGCTACACATGCTAACACGTGCGCTAAAGTGTAAGACTTTCTCCAAAGTAACTGTTTCGTGGTTTGGTTACATGACACTAATTGTCCTGATGAGTGCAACAGTACACCATTATACACACACGTACAAAATCATCAAGACCATACCAGAGAGCAACCAGCATTCTAAGCATCCACACCCACAAAGGTCTCAACGTGACCTGGACGCACTGCTCATCAAGCACAGCCGTCATCATCTCCATTACTGTCGTTATAGTACCAGTATGTCTGTCAAAGCTGGGATTTGGCTGCAACACTGAGCTGTTTCATCTGCTGTGAGATGTTATCAGCTGTCTGCGTTCTAATGGTATTTTTACCAAACGCAAAACCCCAGATGCTATCAGTGACTTGAAACAGAGATAACCCTCATCGTCAGGGCAGCTTACTGAAGGTAATTTCATCCCAATGACTGGGTTAAAACAACAGTGTCCATCTCGTAAATATGGGGCCTTGCCTTGAAGTTGGTGCCATAAGACCAAAAGTAAGACTTTAAGAATGCAGGGTGTGTACTAAACTAAGGAATGATGCTGAACAATCATTGGCAATAAAACTAATTTTAAAAAATGAGCAAAAACAACTTTAAAGGAAGACTGTAATATTTTTACCTTGATTCTTTCTTTGATTCAAGCTTCAAAACCATTGTGATGCTCTGTTGAGCTGTAATACGGAGAACAGAGCCTCTGTCTTTGATACTCTTGGCTCAGCACTGCAGAAAATGCACTATGTAACTGTTGGAGGAGGGTTGGAAACTCCACCCCTCACCTCCCCAATGATTTCGGAACAGTGCTGTTAAAATAACCTACACTAGGTGGCACCCCAGAAGCAAAATAACCAATCTTACATATTAATCCTTTAAAACAGTTTGAAACATGACACTGCAGCTACTTTACAAATATTTTATAACTTATAACCAAGTCACATGTGAGTTACAGTGGTATAAAGCCACCATCGTTTAGCTGCGGAGAAGCGAAGGAGCAGCATCCAGTAACTTGAGTCAGCATGGTGTTTGTGATCCAGAACTAATCCAAGATCAGAGCCTGACCTCAGTTATGTTCTTCTGGATGAACGCTATCGAGGATACATGGTGTTAGTGAAGTAATAGTGAACAGATCCTCACTTTAGTAGAGTTGGATAAGCTGGGGTCCACACAGGTTTGGCCATAGTGTGTGTTTGTGCAAAACAGCACTGCCGCTCCATTGTTCTTCAGCGGATTTAAAACTCCATCGACATAAAGACTCGTTTTGTGTATCAGAGAAAGCATAAAACATCAAAAGCTGTTTAACCAGTGGCGTACCCTGATCTGCTAGCTGTGCACTTTTTGTCCTACATTCCTGCTCTGACCTCACAAAACTAAGACTATGATTAGCAAAGCATCTGTGCGCTGGAACCAGAAGACTTTGTGTAAAAGCTTATTAAAGCCTTTGCTACCCGTAGGTCATGTCCGGCTAAAACAATGTTAACTGGTCTTCTAGAAAACACCAAGAATATGAGGTAAGTGTGGCTTGGGGTGAAGTAAAAATATGAAAAACTTCCCTCTAGAAATTCAGAAACATGGGAAACCGAGTGGTGGTTTGAAACTTCACAGGCAAACTAAATTACACGTTCCTGTATGATGTAATTAAGAGCAGGGCCCTATAAATCGGAAGCGTTTGTCACTCTCTTCTGCTAAAACTGTCGACATCAAAAGGACAAGAGGGGAACGTACATGTGTTCAGATCCAGAACTATTTGTTGTAATTAACTTGGAGAGGAAGTCGAAAAGAGCCCAAGGCACTGGGAGAAAAAATATATACACGACCATGCAAAAAAACAAAGCTCTGCCCACGTTGAAGGCAGTTACACACTTGGGGAAGTATGCACCATCCAACATAAGACAGTGTCCTGTGCTTGTTTACGGCCTAAATTAACAGCAGGCTGCAGAACATTGCCTAATGGCTCATTAGACGACCAAGGGCTCAAACAGCACCTCCAGACATCCCCACACCACATGTGGAAAATGAAAAATGGATGGAACCAGCCGTTTATATCAAGTGGGAAATGATTATAAAAGGAAACAGAATGCTGCCATGTTAATAAACTGCATGAATGAGTGAGGTGGGGGTGTGTATGGCGCATATAAAATTTTACTTTAAATTCCTTACTCTATAAAATGGAACAGGATGTGCAAAACGTGGATTTCTCACAGATATTTTTCAAAAAATGGAAACCTTCATAACTTTCAGTGGAAGTTAATGTAAAGAGATTATTCTATTGGTTCATTCATCGTTAACATTTAACCCTATGTCAACAACAGCTGCCGTTTTCAAATGAGCAAAAATATGAAAAAGAAAAAACGTTTGTTGGAAGGTTATTTATGATACCTATGATTCTTATATATAAAATGCTAGAGTATTATTTGAAGTGTTTCTTAAATTTCTTGCCATTCTGTTCATCCTTCAGGGTGTATTTAACATTTCTTCATTTTTACTTTCAGTTCTTATTATCCGTCTAGTCTGAAAAGACTAAACAAATCAGAATTATTTTAGATATTTGTCTGTAACCAAATGGTGTACGTTATTTAAAAAAAAAACGTAATGACCAAATGTTGGAACACAGCCTTCAATAACATGTGCGTGTGCAGACTAAAACAACCATTTCATTTTGGAATGTAGCAAGAACAAGCCAAGTGTCAGCAGCTACATTTCTAACTCTGTGTTTGCTAAACCAAAGAATTTCTCAAAAACACCAGCCCCCGTCTCCAGCTCTTCCAGATGAACATATTTCAAATCCCAAGAATATACATGCAAAAGTATTCACAAACATAGCATTATTCCTTCAGCCCTGGTCCTATGTGAATGAAGAATCGCTTTACAGCAAGCCATCAACAATATCTTAAGAACCTGTTGAGACGTTCAATGGTGTTTAAGAGAGTTCATCCCCAGTTCAGCAGAAACAAACCATATCCGTTTTGATGCCTTGCGCCACCGCCGCGAAAGTTAAACAAAAAATATTTCAGCCTCTTCTGTCAGTGCTGGATGTAATTGGAGGCTGTTTTGAGCACATTCCTCGTGGACAGCAAGGGGTCCAAAACCTCACTCTTCAGTTATCACTTTCTTTGGCGCTTACTCCAAATCGGGGTTCGGATCTGGCTCCTCCTCCTCCTCTGGCCTCCAGGGCCAAAGCCAAGGCCTCTGCACCATCTGATGGAATGCCAGGTTCTCTCTGGAGTGAACACCTGGAGTGCCTCGGCCTCGGCCTAGTGTGGACAGATACGAGATGAAGGCACATAAAAGCGTCTCTGTGCTCCAGCCGCCTCTGGCTGACAGCCATAATCTGCCTCACCTTCAAACAGCCACAGCACATGATCCTCTTCATATCCTTCACTTATTAACACAAAGGGTGTGTATATCAGTGTTTTAATTCAATTACAAGTATTTAAGAAAGGATTCAACACGTGTCAAATTTCATCAAGGTTTGGTTTGATTATTTTGGTACGATTTAGAGAACAGTTATCACAGAAGCTGCCAATAGAGCCTACAGATGGATTTGGACCTGATGACCTCAGCTATCGTCACTGATAAAACTGTACGTCCCAGCGCATGATAAGGATGGTTTTGGACTCATTTTTGCAAATATTCTGAACTGGGTTTCTCCACTTTTACTTTCCTAATCTTCAATGCTCTACTGAATGTAAGCATGCACATATTAACTTAAAGCATATTTTCACTCCCTACCTTTGGTGTATGGGAACATGCACCAAAAAAATACATCACTTTATCAGAGTCAAACAATCATTACCCTTTTGCCCACTGCTCATTTCCGGTTTTCCAGTCAAACTATAGGTGTTGCTGATACTAAAGAACCAGGTATCCTGAACTCTAATCCATCAAGATTCAAGAGAGGCTAATTAGTTTTGAAAATGTAAAGCGAGAAAATGTAAACTGGCTTTTTGAGATTTTTCACTATGCCAGTTTTTTCCCACCCTCTCTGAACATCTGCTTTATAGTTGAAAGGCAATAAAAAATGCAACTGCATACAAACTGACCACTCATCACAGTTTCATTATGAAGATAAGCCTTAAGCAATTTTAAAAACATATACCCAGGGGCCTACGAGATTACAAATCACGAGAATGTGAGTGGGTGAGCACAAACATACTGCTACAAATATTAACCGGCTAACCGCTGCCAAAAAAGTACTCATAATGTCATATCTATGCATCAGAGTCATCGATCAAGCGTCTGCACTTTCATGTGTTCTACAATTCGGGTCAAGTGGACATTTTATCCTTGTCAGATCTTTTTGAAGCCGATTCGGGAATGCTTCCTTTTATCTTCTTATCCAAGATACACCCATAAACTACTCTTTCAACACATTATTCTATATCCTTTGTCTTGCCTTGGAAAACATTACCAGCTCTTTCAGACACACACACAACCCAGACCAATCCGCATGACGTTACATCTATAGCTGTTTTCATTCTGAGTTTTAAAAGACGATGAAAATACCTTAACTGGTCATTTCCTCAAAGCAACACCTCTTGTGGTATTTATGGACATGCATGACCAGTTCTGCAGGTCCTTTGCCCAGTGGGAGGTTTGCTGTTAAATGTCAAGCAATTACAATATTTCTGTAATACTGAGTAATGGAGTAAACCATTGTGAACATATAGACCCACGTTCTGCAGGCCTGTGCTGATTCTACAGAAAGTCCACATATGTTTTTTAACAACCCTCCGCAAAACACAAAGAGTCAAGGCGGCTATCGACCTAAGTGATTACGTTTAAAGCCAGCGAGACGTCTTGCCAAATATTTCACTGTCATTAACTGAGAAAATGAGGCCAAAAAATGATGCCTGCGTTTGAAAACAAATGTGAGATTTCTTGCTGATGTATTGGAATAATAATCATTATAAATTATGTTGGACTCAAGTCCAGTTTCCATTTTCAACCGCAAACGAACAAATCTGAGTGAAATGCATTACTGTAATCTAGTTCTTACCAAGAAAAACAACTCTATACAAACTTAGAGCCTACAGCACACCATCTTTGAACGCATTTGGAAGTGCTACAATTTCACCTCAGGAATATGGTTCGACAAGCGAGGCAAGTTGAAAACACAGGACACGTCGAGCTCTCTAGGAATAGGCAATGCTTTTTGCAACACTAAGTACAAAGCTCCAGATGCAAAAAAAACGTGAGGAAAAATCACTCAGAATACATTAGATTTACCTTCACGTCAGTAGGCAATGGCACTGGAGATGCGGA
>NW_027101308.1:0-17500 GCF_029633855.1 Hoplias malabaricus
TAGCTTGGCTGGAAAATTGTTGGACCGTTTTGGTTCAGAGTGTCCTGTAGGGGAAAGCTCGGGAGGCTTATGCAGCTTTGAATTCTGCACACTCCATGGAGTATGACACGGTACACTTTATGCAATGGCATGGCACCAAACAAACTTCCCACACCTTGAAGCAACACTGAAGAGTCATTGAAACTGGCTAATCACGAACCCCTTGTAACAACAAGGACTGAACTGCACCAGTGTCCCTGAAAATTTTAATTTTGGTTTCTGGCTCCCCAGAACCAATGGACACTGTACAGCAGGAGACAAACCCATCATACAGAGAGGGGGTTATTTCAGACTCAGGATCCACACAATTAATAGTCCTCTCTGAACCAACTACCAATGCCACAGATTTTGAAGAGTCAGTATAAGACCCACGTCTGCACTTCTGCAGAACTGGACAACCTGATTTTATATGGCCAGGTTTTCTACAATAATGGCAGATTATTTCTCCCGAGGGAGTAGAATTTACAGGTTTTTGAAGTTGAGTATGAGGTTTAGAGCCAGATGGCCCTTCCCTATGACTTTTAGTCTCTGCTGATTTAACCTCTATATTAGCCTTTCTCCAACCACTGATCTCTCTTTCACTCTCGACTCCTTATGGGTAAATTCGTAAGTATCTGCCATCATAGCAGCCTTTTTAACTTCAGTCGCCCCATGACATTAAGTAGTACATAGATGTAAGTTGCCATTTTTAAGTACTGCCAACTTATGTTACCCAAGTTAACATAATTCCACAAGAGTCCTGTTTACTTAATAGAATTTAGGAAACCGATTGCCTTAGAAAAATAAAGTAAGCACAACAAAGAATTATTATTCAGTAGTACTTTTGGTTTATTTTAATCAAATTCCATTACATCACAGAGCACATCAGCCTATCTAAATACATAAAGTTACCCAAAAATAAAATTAATTCCACATTTAAGTCAATTAAAAATATTTTTTAAAAGAAAACCTCCAGTAATCTTTATTCTTGAATGACTCAAATGGCACAGTCTGTGTAATAAACAAAAATGTACAATAATGTTTAATGCACTTAACCAAGCTAAAGTTTTGCACAATAAATTTAAGTGCTTTGACACATTATGAACAACACAAGAACATTTTGCAAGTGCAAACCATATAAATGAGAGCCTAACATCAATAAGAGGGTAAAGCTGGGTCCATCGAAACTTAGAAATCCCTTAAATTATTTTGGGCTCAGATTGCCTACTCCCAGGTTTAGCAAGTCAAATGTGTTCTCCAGTCTTTTGGGATAGTCCAAATGAAGGTTGTATAGTAGTTCAAATGTCAGGCAAATAGCTTGAGCATGGTTTTCAATGTTCTCCATAATGTTACCTTCCAGTATGATATTAATGCTAGATGGCTCAAAGTGTATGGCATTTGGACCTGGTTGCTGGCTGTCTTCAGGTATAACAGTCAATAACCCATCAGGAACCTGAATGAAATCTGTGATGGTATCTGAATCCTGCAGACAAAAGGTAAATATAATGAAAAAAATATATTATTGCAAAACCTTCATGTCTTCACTAAGTAAATTTTAATTATACAATTTGATGTAATACTTACAAAACAGACCTTGAAGTACTCCCTGCCTAATCTCCAAGATAAACCTGGAAGACAACGAAGGACAGCAGTCCACATTGCTGTAATATCCTGGATCTACAAGTTAAGAAAAAACAAACCAAAATATCTAAAAATAAACATGAGACAAATGTGTGATAAATTATAAGTTAAAACACATAGGTGTCTGTGTTCTATAATATATGTTACCATCCCATTAAAACAGGATTCATCTGCTAAAAAAAATATTATTGGGTGTTTGTGCTGTTTTGTTTAACTTGTCTGTCTTTGGGCTCCCTGGTTTTAGAAAGACTATTAAAAATGAAGAAACATTACACAGCACAAAAATAACTGATTTGTCTTTAATAGTTTTCGGGAAATAGTGCAGCTCCATGGCAAATAAATGTTGGTTCTCATGTTTGGAATTAGTTGATAATGACAAGTCTACAGGAAAACTAACCAACCTTAAAGGAACACTAGCTAAGATCAGTGGAGCATCACAATGATTTTGAAGCTGTAATTAAGCTAAAAAATTAAGGTAAAAAATATTATCTAGTGTTCCATTAAGGAGGTGACTGGATCACTCTTATATAAGTAACATTCCAAATTGTAATAAAAAGATTCCTTACCTTAATTTCAACTTGGGCAACAATGTCTGCAAGTGTACTGCCAATAATTCCTTTCCTGGATTTAAAGATCTCAAGGAATCGTGGGGTGTGACTGTCCAAGGCCTCAAAAAAGTCTTGTTCAAGATCTTTACTTGCCACCCTTGTGAACTCAGCAAAAACCTTTAGGAAAAACACAGCACACATAGAGCCATAATTCGATTTGTACCACATTAACAGATTACACAAATTAAAATACATTTACTCTTGTAGAAGTAATATGTTCATGTTAATATGATTGTATGTTTTATTTTACATAAATTACATATTTGTTACCATACCTGCTGCTTTCTGAAAAGGGCTGGCCAGCGCTCCAACATGCGTTTCACTGGTGGCTGTAACCACCATGTTTCTGTATCTGTAATGTCTAAGCAGTTGCCCTTTCTTTCATACACAAATTTGCAAAATTTACATGCCCACTGCATCTGATTTAGTTGTGTTCAAGCTGCAAAAAAGAAGAACATTTTTTTTAAAAATGGATTCAAACATTGTAGATATAGTGCTCACACAAGGTAAAGTGTGTTTCATAAAATGTCAGCCCTGTGCTTACAAAAAAAAAGGCTAACCCGTGTCTTCTATATTATTTATTAAACGTGCTCTGTTAACGTCGACTTGGTATGTGTTGTAAATAATTGTTTTATCCATGTTATACGGAGCGCTGTTGGAGTATTTTTCCGGTGAACACATTCACACAAGACTTGAAGTTATGTAAGACACTTCAGACAAAAGGTTAACCCCAACAAAGTTATGCCTTAACCAGCTTTGCATTTGCCGTTACAAATATGGAGCTTTGCCTGGGTCACGGTTTTTTAAAAAAAAGTAACCTCTGCCGCTTTTGACTCACCATTGAGTTATGCTATGGCTTCAACAGAAATTTTGTGCGGGCTGCGCGATCTCTCAGGTTTTTTTTTTGCGAGCTTTGCGATCTCTCTGAGGGTTTTGTGCGTGCTGCGCGCTCTCTCTGTGTGTTTTGTGCAAACTGCGCGCTCTCGCTGAATGTTTTGTGCAAACTGCGCGCTCTCGCTGAATGTTTTGTGCGCGCTGCACGCTCTCTCAGGTTTTTTTTTTTGCGAGCTTTGCGCTCTCTCTGAGTGTTTTGTGCAAACTGCGCGATCTCTCTTTAGTTTTTTTTGTGAGCTTTGCGATCTCTCTGTGTGTTTTGTGCAAACTGCGCGCTCTCGCTGAGGGTTTTGTGCGTGCTGCGCGCTCTCGCTGAGGGTTTTGTGCATGCTGCGCGCTCTGGCTGAGGGTTTTGTGCATGCTGCGCGCTCTCGCTGAGTGTTTTGTGCAATCTGCGCGCTCTCTCTGAGTGTTTTGTGCAAACTGCGTGCTCTCTGAGTGTTTTGTGCAAACTGCGCGCTCTCTCTGAGTGTTTTGTGCGTGCTGCCCGCTCTCTCTGACTGATTTGTGCAGCTTGTACTTTCCACTTCGGACGTCAGTCGCATGCTGAGCAGAGTGAATGCACGGAAGGCAGCTGGCCCTGATGGTGTACCTGGCCGTGTGCTAAGAGCTTTGTAAATTAGTTTTTGCTAAGAGCTTTGTAAATTGTAAATTGTGCTAAGAGCTTTGCTATGGAACTTGCGGGTGTCTTCACTCACATCTTTAATGTTTCGCTTGCTCAGGCAGCTGTACCATCTATCTTTAAATCAGCCATCGTTGTGCCTGTGCCTAAGCATTCTACTGCTTCAGACTTTAATGACTTTTGACCTGTAGCACTCACCCCAATAATTTCCAAGTGCTTTAAAAGACTAATTCTTTCTCACTTGAAATCCTGCCTGCCTGCCTGCTAGGCTGGACCCACACCACTATGCTTATCGTAGCAACAGATCCACCGAGGACGCTATCTCAACAGCACTACACACTGCACTAACCCACCTCGCTTGGAAGCATAAGGAAGCATAAAGTAATCTAAATCTCCCTGGTAGGCGGCTGCGTTGACCTTGGACCTCAGAACATAAAGTGGACCCACACCAGCAGATGACATGGGACACCAAACCGCCACTGACTGTGGAAACTTTACAGGGTACCTCGAACAATGTGGATTCCGTGCCTCTCCTCTCTTCCTCCAGATTCTGGGACCTTGATTTCTATAGGAAATGGTCCTTGGTCTTCCAGGACCAAGATGGCATCGCGATCACACTGCGAGGCTCAGCATCTTACCAGTTTTAGTGATGTTATACTTCTGTACTTAGCTATCTCCAGTTTTCTTGCACAAATAACTCTTGCGAACTACAGCTACGAGAGACAGACACTTTTGGAAATTAACATTCACTGCACAAATACCGGATTCACGCAATCTTTGACTGTCTGTCTTATTCCTCTCTTCTCCTCAAAGAATTCTTTGAGCGTCGATCTTCCTTCCTGGTGATACTTAATCATTAATTTTAAGTTTGCCATAATAATTAACATTCCCTAATCAGAAGCCCTGGATGAACAGACAAGTTCGCACTCTGCTCAAAGCCAGAGATGCTGCCTTCAGATCAGGACGCCGGGAAGCATACAGCTTGGTCAGAGCTAACCTGAGGAGAGGAATAGCTATAGCCAAGCACTGCTACAAACGCCGGTCCTGGTTCACAAAAAAAAACAAAAGCAGATGCACATAAATGGAAAAACCTAATGCGTACAAAAGAAGGGCAAAAAACAAGATTGGTGGTCTGAGATTTCTTACCATGGCATCCCTCAGCATAGAAGCGCTCAGGGTACGAGCGTCCTTTGTACCGCCCACTGGAGTTCCTGGCAATATGAAGAGACTAATAGCTATAGCCAAGCACTGCTACAAACGCCGGATTGAGGAGCACTTTACCTCCTCTGACCCTCGGCATATGTGGCAGGGAATACACGCCCTGACTGACTATAAACCAACAAGCTTTGTTCCATCTACCAACAGTGCTTCACTCCCTGATGAGCTGAACAACTTTTACACTCGTTTCGACCAGATGATATTGATTTCTTCAATAAACGATCCTCCACCGACGACAACCCACTTGTACTTTCCACTTCGGACGTCAGTCGCATGCTGAGCAGAGTGAATGCACGGAAGGCAGCTGGCCCTGGTGGTGTACCTGGCCGTGTACTAAGAGCTTGTGCTGTGGAACTTGCGGGTGTCTTCGCTCTCAACAGCACTACACACTGCACTAACCCACCCCGCTTGGAAGCATAAGGAAGCATAAAGTAATCTAAATCTCCCTGGTAGGCGGCTGCGTTGACCTTGGACCTCAGAAAATACAGTGGACCCACACCAGCAGATGACATGGGACCCCAAACCGCCACTTACTGTGGAAACTTTACAGGGTACCTCGAGCAATGTGGATTCCGTGCCTCTCCTCTCTTCCTCCAGATTCTGGGACCTTGATATCCATAGGAAATGGTCCTTGGTCTCCCAGGACCAAGATGGCATCGCGATCACACTGCGAGGCTCAGCGTCTTACCGGTTTTAGTGATGTTATACTTCTGTACTTAGCTATCTCCAGTTTTCTTGCGCAAATAACTCTTGCGAACTACAGTTACGACAGACAGACACTTTTTGAAATTAACATTCACTGCACAAACACCGGATTCAGCATCGGTTCGACTTTAACCAGCTTCAAAACAACACCCCTCCCCCATCTTGGACTTTCCGATCATCTTTCTTTGTTCCTGCTTCCCAAATACACTCCAGTCATGCAGAGGATTAAGCCTTCAACCAGAACTGTAAAGTTCTGGATGGATGGGGCTGACTCCTTCCTTCAGCAACAGTTCCAGCACACCGACTGGAGTGAGTATGCTGCCCGAGCCTCCACAGGCTCACACATCCACTTGGACACCTACACTAACTCTGTCCTGAAACACATCAACAACTGTGTGGACTGACTTTGACTGTCTGTCTTATTCCTGTCTTCTCCTCAAAGAATTCTTTGAGCATCGATCTTTCTTCCTGGTGATACTTAATCATTAAATTTAAGTTTGCCATAACAATTAACATTCCCTATTCAAATGCCCTGGATAAACAGAGAGGTTCGCACATTGCTCAAAGCCAGAGATGCTGCCTTCAGATCAGGACGCCGGGAAGCATACAGCTTGGCCAGAGCTAACCTGAGGAGAGGAATAGCTATAGCCAAGCACTGCTACAAACGCCGGTCCTGATTTACAGAAAAAAGAAAAGCAGATGCACATAAATGGAGAAACCTAATGCATACAAAAGAAGGGCAAAAAACAAGACTGGTGGTCCGAGATTTCTTGGCATGGCATCCCTCAGCATAGAAGCGCTCAGGGTACAAGCGTCCTTTGTACCGCCCACTGGAGTTCCTGGCAATATGAAGAGACTAACAGCTATAGCCAAGCACTGCTACAAACTCTGGATTGAGGAGCACTTTACCTCCTCTGACCCTCGGCGTATGTGGCAGGGAATACACACCCTGACTGACTATAAACCAACTAGCTTTGTTCCATCTACCAACAGTGCTTCACTCCCTGATGAGCTGAACAACTTCTACGCTCGTTTCGACCAGATGATATTGATATCTTCAATAAACGATCCTCCACCGACAACAACCCACTTGTACTTTCCAATTCGGACGTCAGTCGCATGCTGAGCAGAGTGAATGCACGGAAGGCAACTGGCCCTGGTGGTGTACCTGGCCGTGTGCTAAGAGCTTGTGCTGTGGAACTTGCGGGTGTCTTTGCTCACATCTTTAATGTTTCGCTTGCCCAGGCAGCTGTACCTTCTATCTTTAAATCAGCCATCCTTGTGCCTGTGCCTAAGCATTCTACTGCTTCAGACTTTAATGAATTTTGACCTGTAGCACTCACCCCAATAATTTCCAAGTGCTTTAAAAGACTAGTTCTTTCTCACTTGAAATCCTGCCTGCCTGCTACGCTGGACCCACACCAGTTTGCTTATCATAGCAACAGATCCACAGAGGACGCTATCTCAACAGCACTGCACTAACCCACCTGGACTGTCAAAACTCATAGGTGAGAATGCTGTTCCTCGATTTTAGTTCTGCATTCAACACAGTGATTCCGCCTATGCTGATATCCAAACTCCACCCTCTGGGTATCAGCACATCACTCTGCCACTGGATTTTAGACTTCCTGTCTAACAGACCCCAATCTGTTAGATTAGGCAACCTTCATTCATCAACCATCACCTTGAACACTGGCGTTTCACAAGGTTGTGTTCTTAGCCCGATTCTGTACTCTCTCTTCACCCATGACTGTGTACCTGCCTATGGTTCAAACACCGTAGTCAAATTCGCAGATGACACCATGGTGATAGGCTTGATTACAGACAATAATGAAACGCCCTACCGGGATGAAGTACAGCATCTGTCCTTGTGGTGCCAAAAGAATAACCTGGTACTAAACACGCTCAAAACAAAGGAGATCATCATGGACCTCAGACGGACTAGGAACCAAGCTCACGCCCCCATTCACATCAACGGAACTGCAGTGGATCAGGTGTCCAGTTTCAAGTTCCTTCGAGGACATCTACCATAAACGCTGCCTGGGCAGGGCAAGAAATATCGTCAAGGACGTCACACACCCAAATCATGGACTTTTCAGCCTTTTACCATCTGGCAGACGTTACAGGAGCCTCTTTTCCCGCACTAACAGGTTTCGTAAAAGTTTTTTTTTCCCGAGGCTGTTATCCGGATGAACACTATTCAGGCACTTTAAATAAATCTTGCACAATCATTTCACTGCACCTTCTGTAAAGCTGTATTTCATTCATCCTTCAGTACATAATGCATCACCTACACAATGTTACTTTGCTTACATATTTTATATTTCAATATGTATATATGGTTACTTTAACTTCCATAATCACAATGTCATATCACTACTGCACTTTATGTAAATTATGTAAATAATGTTATATATTGCACTTCTGGTTAGATGCTAACTACATTCCATTGGCCCTGTACTTGTACTCTGCACAATGACAATAAAGTTGAATCTAATCTCATCTAATTTATTTTAATCAGGGAACATAACTTTGGACCACTCAGGAGCAGTCCAGTCCTTTTTCCTGACGCTGTCTCTTGTTCAAGAGTGGCTTGGCATAAGGAACATGACAGCTGACACCCATGTCTTGCATACATTCAAATTTTATGACCAGCACCTGTATGTGCTTGTATAATTTTAATTTCTTAACATTGAGGTTGCCCAGAAGCTCAATGTTGTATTGCAACTCTTCGCTTCCACATTAAATTACCTGACGCTGGATTATAACTTACTTCTGAACGTCATTGTTCCATTATCTTGGGCATGATTTTAATGTGTGAGCAATCTTTTTGTGCTGACTATATGCAGGTGTATTGTTTAACACTAGAACTACCAAACCGCTGCCATTTGGCAATTATACCTTTAAATCCCAAAGAACTGCCATTTGGCAGGTGTGAACAGCTCTTCTCACCTCCAGTGTTATGTAAATGAGGCCTTTACATTTGAAAGGAGACACTCTACTGCACTCCACACTCTTCTCTGCAGCAAGTTGGTGAACCCCCACCCACAAAAAAAGTCAACATTACCAGACATTTAGATTCAAGGTAGTTTTATTGGTATATGAACAGGAAAGAAACATTTTGCTTGGTTTCCCTGTACAATGAAATAGTAATAAAGGAAGTAATGAAAGATTAAATAAGCATGCAACAATATGTTAACAAAAGTATTCATGAATAGAAATGTAAACTTTACAGAAATATAAACTATGTGCTTCATGCCACACTGTGCCATCTTTTGCCGTCTCTGTCAGCCACCCGTGTGTCTCCATGCGACCTCTCTTTCCTGGAGGTGGTGAAGTCTCCTCATCTACAGGACCATATGTTTGAGAATTGATTAGTGAAAGGTTCAAATAATGTGAAATTGACACAAACATGGTATTTGAATTATAATTCCAAAACATCTGAAGTATGCCTCCTTTGTGCTAATGTAGGATTGTTTTCACAGTGCAAAAAGTGGCATATTGATTAGTCAAAATAGCTCTGATATTTTGTAACCTTATTTTAAGTAGTTTTTGTCTTTTGAAAAACTGCCAATAGGTAAAGATATTTTTTAATAAATTTATACAAAAAAACAACCCTCAGCTAGTTGTAAAAAAAGACATTTTTACTTAAACTTTTTAAAACCCAAAGTAAAAGAATCGTATCAGGACATTTTGTCTTGTTTTAAGTCAAAATACAAGTCAAAATTACTCAAATTAAAATAGAATAATATTCTTGAGCAATTTTAACTTCAAGATTGTACTTTTTGCAGTGTGTCTCTTCCAAAATCACAACAGCTATAACCAGCAAACAAACATAGAAAATTTAGGAAATCTTACCAGAAGAGATTTCAGAGTCACCGCTCTGATGGAAACGCCCATGCCCACGTTGTGCTCGGCCCGCCCGAAATAACCTCCTATGCAGAAGGGGTGCGACATGCCTGGGATCCTCTCTGACGTTGACGAGGGTCCAAGATTTCTTAACATGACATTCCTTAGCATAGAAGCGCTTGTACAAGTGTCCTTGTACCGCCCACTGGAGTTCCTGGCAATACGAAGAGGACGGAGATAAAAGGGAGATGACGAGGCACCAATAAGGGAATGTTTGGGTTGATGGAACGAGACATGATCTAATAATGGTGTACGTGACTGGGGTCCTATATATGGCTTGGATTTGTTCAATAAATTCAAGAGATAAGAGAGAATCTTTGACTGTCTGTCTTATTCCTCTCTTCTCCTCAAAGAATTCTTTGAGCGTCGATCTTTCTTCCTGGTGATACTTAATCATTAATTTTAAGTTTGCCATAATAATTAACATTCCCTAATCAGAAGCCCTGGATGAACAGAGAGGTTCGCACTCTGCTCAAAGCCAGAGATGCTGCCTTCAGATCAGGATGCAGGGAAGCATACAGCTTGGTCAGAGCTAACCTGAGGAGAGGAATAGCTATAGCCAAGCACTGCTACAAACGCCGGTCCTGATTCACAAAAAAAACAAAAGCAGATGCACATAAATGGAAAAACCTAATGCGTACAAAAGAAGGGCAAAAAACAAGACTGGTGGTCTGAGATTTCTTACCATGGCATCCCTCAGCATAGAAGCGCTCAGGGTACGAGCGTCCTTTGTACCGCCCACTGGAGTTCCTGGCAATATGAAGAGACTAATAGCTATAGCCAAGCACTGCTACAAACTCTGGATTGAGGAGCACTTTACCTCCTCTGACCCTCGGCGTATGTGGCAGGGAATACACACCCTGACTGACACTGACACACCCATCTCAGTTACCTCCATCGTGTATATTTGTAATATTGTACTATAGTGAGAAAGGTTTATTCTATTTTATTTCACTCAGCATGTAGCCAGATAGGCTATTTACTTTGGTGCAGTTTATTATATAAAGTTTATGCACTTTATTAACAAGTTTTCCAGTGTCTGCAGTCATCTTTCTCTAAAACTCACACAAAGACATTATTTGAACTATAATTCCAAAACACCTCAAGTCTGCCTCCTTTGTACTAATTTTGGATTGTTTTCTCACTGATGATTTGTCAAAATAGCTAAAGTTCAGATTTTAAGTAAATTTGCCTTTTGAAAAACTGCCTCCTTTGTACTAATGTAGGATTGTTTTCACAGTGCAAAAAGTGGCATATTGATTAGTCAAAATAGCTCTGATATGTTGTAACCTTATTTTAAGTAGTTTTTGTCTTTTGAAAAACTGCCAATAGGTAAAGATATTTTTACATAAATTTATACAAAAAACAACCCTCAGCTACTTGTAAAAAGGACATTTTTACTTAAACATTTAAAAACCCAAGTAAAAGAATATTATCAGGACATTTTTTCTTGTTTTAAGTCAAAATATCTCACCCCATTGGCAAAGTGTTTTTCTTGACAAGTAAATATGACTCAAATTAAACTTAAATACTATTTTTGAGCAATTTTTACTTAACTGATTTTTTTATTTATATTTCTCAAGGTTTTTGTAGGTTTCACATAAAATAATACTGCATTAGATCAACAAATATAAACTAAAAAGCTTAAATAATTCTTTATTGTGTGTATTCTAAATAAACAAGTATTATTTCATTATATTTTTGAAAGATTATAATAATAATTATCAGCAGCTGAGAAAACTGCCAAAGTACCAAAATATTTTTTATTTGTTGAGACTGTTGCCCTAAACTAAACTCCTGAAAGTCTGTGCCTGCTGTGACTCTCAGAGCTTTGTCAGTCAACACAGTTCACACTATCACCCATCCCCCCGTTTTAGCACCTAGTAGTGGCTTAATGTACATAACAAAAGGTGGCCTAATGGGTTGCAAATTACCCCAGCACTGCCATTTGGCAGCCTCTGGTAGAAAAAGGGGGTATATGAAAATCCTGATAGTTCTAGTGTTGACATTCTGACTGGTGTTCGCTCAGAAGCTTTTAAATTTTTCGCTTCCACCTTAAGTAATGCAGCAGTAACATTAGCTAACTTGAAAATTTGAAAGTAAGGCGTTCGGACAAGAGTTTCAGAA
Organism: Hoplias malabaricus; assembly: GCF_029633855.1. NCBI lineage: Eukaryota > Metazoa > Chordata > Actinopteri > Characiformes > Erythrinidae > Hoplias > Hoplias malabaricus. The sequence goes on from NW_027101308.1 coordinate 11,743, forward strand.
GGACAGGCTGGCTCACTGTGGTTACGTGTTTGTCGGTTTACTGGCATTATAAATATATCAAAGATAGTTGGAAACTTTGTGAAAGGACGTTTGTGTTGCCTTATCAAAGTAGCCAACACTTTAAAAATGTTAATGTCTATGGATGTTGGGCATGTTAAAAGTATTAAAAACATTACAAAACACTTCAACGAATGATAAATATATACGCCTGTAATGGAATATATTGGAATCGGGACGTTCCGGGAGCCACCTGGTGGATTGATGCAAAAGTGCGGGTAAAAGGCCCAAACTTTGAGGATTTTTAGCTCTCACCACGTGTGCCCAGGACCCGACCCCGGGCTCTGCAAAGTAAATCGTCTAGGGGGCGCCGCGCGCTAGGCCGATAAGGTCCACCAAGCGGCGTATCATATATGTGGATTGGGATGGTGTGGTACTACGAAGAGGTAAGCAACTGCTATTTTGTCCACTAAATGGCTTTTCGGAACTAAGACCCCACCACCACCTGTTAGGTCTAAATGGAATTGTGGACCCATTTGTGGCCACATACTTATATATGTTAAGATAGGATAAATCTCCTTCAAAATTATATTGAACAAAAAAATCTGAATTAAAAAAGGGCTTTTTTCAGCAGTAAATTCAGTGGTGGTTGAAGTGAGGGGTATATATATATATATGTGTGTGTGCGCTTTTAAACGTATTTATGTTTATATAAATATTATGTTTGTATAATGTTTATACAAAATCTCATAAACATTGTTCAGAACATTAAACACTGGAATTGTTTCCGTTATTTGGTAAGTTAAGGCTTTATGTTGTTTCAGCAATAACGCCATACACCAGTAGGTGGCAGTAAAGCATCATGATTCACGAAATACACAAACTTAACGTGTTAACACGTTCATAACGCGTCAATACCTTAACGTGTTAACACGAAATTATACGCTACGTGTCAACACGGAGAATCCAACACGTTTAGAGCATAATTTAAAACAAATGAAAAAAAAACAGAGGAATTCAAGTTTATAAAGTGTATTATAAAAACAATAAGCTTGTAGCCTACTTAGTGTATACTCAAATACCTACATGCAAAATTGAGCCATGCTTTGGTACTGCGTTCTTATAATGTTTTTTGTGAATTGACTACACTCGGCTCAGAGTCACAGTCAGAAAACAGCGTTGGCCCACAGCAGGCTCAGTGTCACTTTTCTGAGTGTTCTTCGTCAGTAGTCATGGGGGTCCAGGTGTAAGGAATGTCGTTGGTCTCTAAGCGTATTGGATTTGACCATGTTTTTTATGAGATTTTGTATTAACATTATACATATATAAATACGTTTAAAAGCACACACACACACACACACACACACACACACACATATATATATATATATATATATATATATATATATATATATATAACCCCTCACTTCAACCACCACTGAACTGCTGAAAAAGCCCTTTTTTAATTCAGAATTTTTTGTTCAATTTCATTTTGAAGGAGATTTATCCTCTCTTAATTTATATATAGAAGTAGATACACATAATTAAATAAAACATGAGTAACTTAATGTATCGTTAAACATACAATACGTTTACAGAAAGAGGAGGATCTGGAAAGTTAATTTCACCATGGGTTTGTATTGACACTGTATTGTTTAGCAGTATGCTATTAAAAGAATGCACATAATTTATCAATGTCAAATCTCAGTATGTGTCACACACATAGTGTGAGAGAATAGTGATGTTTGTTTGATATACAATTATGAAAAGCTTTAGAGCATGTTATGAATGAAGTTATATAATAATATGCATGTTTACAAATTTTAAGGTACTAAACACCAGAGGTTTTTTATTGTGAAAAATTAACTTCCAGTTGCTATGGGGATCAGCTTACTAATATTGCTGTCTTCACACTGCTCACGTAGGGCTCAACGTAGCCATAGGTCAGTGCTTCGCTCACTATGTTATGAATAATTCAGATGAAACGTAGGGACTACGTTCACAAAGGATTTATGTTTCGTGTCAGCTACAGTGTGTGATGTAAATCCAATCATGAATATGTAAGTAGGCCCGTATGGATTAGTTAAATGCTGTTTTAACTACAGTAACTGAAAAATATCACTGGTGAACGAGACAAAATACATATTCAATTATAACTGATATCACAACAAAAATATAGAATTAGAAACAGTACATAAAAACCCAAACAAAGTGTAGTGTAGCGAAACTGGTGGACTCTCTCTTTGTCTGTGTGTAGATGGATATAATCTCGGTGTGGGGACTAAAACTTGTTTACAGACTCACATTTTTAGTTATACAAATACACGCATTTTTGTGTGTGTACGATTGTTTACATGTGTAAGGAAGAGACGTTATAAAAAATAACTAAATACTCTATAAAGGACTTAAATCCAGGATAATAAGTCTGAATTAATGAAGACACGGCCCCTGTGCATAACTCGTGCGGGAGTTTAAATATCATTTGATTAGAATACAACACTTTTCATGTGTTTAATGAATATATTTTTTGTTAAATATTGGTTTTAATCATAACATAAATGTGTCGCTTTGTCAGTTAGCAAAGTTACATCAGCCAGTAATGTTAAGCTACAGCCCGGTCTCACACCTACTCGTGATATAGTAATCTGCAATTCGTGACATATCGCATATTTTCAGCATGAATTGCAGTCTCCTATATATGTGACTATATCACAAGTAGGTGTGAGACCAGGTTGTAAGCTATCACTACCTCGGGATGTAAAGGTCTTCCATGTGTCTTAGCAAATTACAAATAATTAAAATAAATGTTTTACAGTTACTGAAAGACATCTACGAAGAAATGTACTGCTTAAATATAATATATAACACTTGTGTCAAATATATTGCAATTGGGATGGTTAAAGTAAAGACTTATACATTTTGGGAAAACATTTTATATAGTTAAAAAAAATACATGTTTCCATACAGCCCAAGTCCCTCTGATCCTTTTTCTGTAATTAGAAGTGTAAAATTCTACTGTCAAAAACCCATATATTTTTTTGACTGGAATATATTGGAAGTTGGATTATCAGATCTTGGCTTAGGAGTGAAATATCTTCAAAGTAAGACCAGTTTCGTCTAAGTCTGAGTGTCATCAACTCAGGGTGTGAGTTTGGAGATGATTGGAGGACATAAATTTTTTCACTTAAAAACAACTCATAGGGGGACCCCTTTTAGTTTTTTTGAGTGAAAATATTTATTCTCTCCAATCTTCTCCAAACTCACACGCTGAGTAAGATAGACCCAGACAAAGATAGACCCGTTTGTAAAAACCTCTTATGTTGTTCTGAAGCTGAGATCTGATAATCCTACTTCCAATATATTCAAGTCAAAAAAAATATATGGATTTTGGACAGTAGAATTTTACAACTCCAAAGACAGATATGAGATCAGGGAGTCATGGGATATATGGCTAAATGTATTTTTAGACATTACAATTATGTTTTCCTAAAACGTGCTCTGATGACAATATGTAGTGATGGGACACCATCCCACTTTGAACATATTTGACACAATATATATGGTAATTGAACAAGCATCCCACTTACAATATATTTGAAGCCATAAGGATGTATGGTAATTGGACAACCATCTCATTTCCAATATATTTGACACCATCAGGATATAGGGGAATTGGACAACTATCCCACTTACAATATATTTGACACCATCAGGATGTATGGGAATTGGACAACCATCCCACTTCCAATATATTTGACACCATCAGAATATATTGCAATTGGACAACCATCCCACTTCCAATATATTAGACACCATCAGGACAACCATCCCACTTCCAATATATTTGACACCATCAGAATATATTGCAATTGGACAACCATCCCTCTTCCAATATATTTGACACCATCAGGATGTATGGGAATTGGACAACCATCCCACTTCCAATATATTTGACACCATCAGAATATATTGCAATTGGACAACCATCCCACTTCCAATATATTAGACACCATCAGGACAACCATCCCACTTCCAATATATTTGACACCATCAGAATATATTGCAATTGGACAACCATCCCTCTTCCAATATATTTGACACCATCAGGATGTATGGGAATTGGACAACTATCCCACTTACAATATATTTGACACCATCAGGATGTATGGGAATTGGACAACCATCCCACTTCCAATATATTTGACACCATCAGAATATATTGCAATTGGACAACCATCCCACTTCCAATATATTAGACACCATCAGGACAACCATCCCACTTCCAATATATTTGACACCATCAGAATATATTGCAATTGGACAACCATCCCTCTTCCAATATATTTGACACCATCAGGATGTATGGGAATTGGACAACCATCCCACTTCCAATATATTTGACACCATCAGAATATATTGCAATTGGACAACCATCCCACTTCCAATATATTAGACACCATCAGGACAACCATCCCACTTCCAATATATTTGACACCATCAGAATATATTGCAATTGGACAACCATCCCTCTTCCAATATATTTGACACCATCAGAATATATTGCAATTGGACAACCATCCCACTTCCAATATATTAGACACCATCAGGACAACCATCCCACTTCCAATATATTTGACACCATCAGAATATATTGCCATTGGACAACCATCCCTCTTCCAATGTATTTGACACCATCAGAATATATTACAATTGGACAACCATCCCACTTCCAATATATTTGACACCATCAGAATATATTGCAATTGGACAACCATCCCACTTCCAATATATTTGACAGCAATTGGACAACCATCCCACTTCCAATATATTCGGAGGCCGGAAATACCCCATCCCAAACCCAATATAATATACATGTGTTGGGACATTCCATGTGCCACCTGGTGGACTGATGAAAAATTGCGGATAAAAGGCCCAAACTTTGATTATTCATATCTCTTTCCACGTGAGGAGTAGAGACTCAGCGAGGGCGCGGAACTTCGTGGCGTGTTCCCCTGAGCGCACTGGACCCGCTCTCGGGCTCGGCAAAAATCATTTAACGGGCGCCGCGCGCTAGCGCTCTGGTCCCGTCCGATGGCAATATACCATATGTGGATTGGGATGTTGAGTGGCTTTCTTAAGTTAAGGCTTTATGTTGTTTCAGCAATAACGCCATACACCAGTTGGTGGCAGTAAAGCATCATGATTCACGAAATACACAAACTTAACGTGTTAACGCGAAATTATACCCTACGTGTCAACACGGAGAATCCAACACGTTTAGAGCATAATTTAAAACAAATGAAAAAAAAACAAAAACAGAGGAATTCAAGTTTATAAAGTGTATTGGACTAAAAACAATAAGCTTGTAGCCTACTTAGTGTATACTCAAATACCTACATGCAACATTGAGCCATGCTTTGGTACTGCGTTCTTATAATGTTTTTTGTGAATTGACTACACTCGGCTCAGAGTCACAGTCAGAAAACAGCGTTGTCCCACAGCAGGCTCAGTGTCACTTTTCTGAGTGTTCTTCGTCAGTAGTCATGGGGTAGTACTTCGCTGTCTAGCTTATATAATCCCTCTATTTTTTTGTAACCCTTATTTTGACCCAAATTTTGAATCTGCCCCTTCAGCTGTCCTAGGTGGGGAAAAGGTAATCCCCCCCAATATTGGACTTAAGTCCCCTCTCTATTTATCTTCTATGTATTTTATAACAACAATCGTATTTCTAAGATTCTCAATGATCTTTTTAATATTTGTT
>NW_027101308.1:27500-35519 GCF_029633855.1 Hoplias malabaricus
GCCGTGTGCTGAGTGCTTGTGCTGTGGAACTTGCGGGTGTCTTCGCTCTCAACAGAACTACACACTGCATAACCCACCTCAATAATTTCCAAGTGCTTTAAAAGACTAGTTCTTTCTCACTTGAAATCCTGCCTGCCTGCTACGCTGGACCCACACCAGTTTGCTTATCGTTGCAACAGATCCACCGAGGACGCTATCTCAACAGCACTACACACTGCACTAACCCACCTCGCTTGGAAGCATAAGGAAGCATAAAGTAATCTAAATCTCCCTGGTAGGCGGCTGCGTTGACCTTGGACCTCAGAAAATAAAGTGGACCCACACCAGCAGATGACATGGGACACCAAACCGCCACTGACTGTGGAAACTTTACAGGGTAGCTCGAACAATGTGGATTCCGTGCCTCTCCTCTCTTCCTCCAGATTCTGGGACCTTGATTTCTATAGGAAATGGTCCTTGGTCTTCCAGGACCAAGATGGCATCGCGATCACACTGCGAGGCTCAGCGTCTTACCGGTTTTAGTGATGTTATACTTCTGTACTTAGCTATCTCCAGTTTTCTTGCGCAAATAACTCTTGCGAACCACAGTTACGACAGACAGACACTTTTGGAAATTAACATTCACTGCACAAACACCGGATTCAGCATCGGTTGGACTTTAACCAGCTTCAAAACAACACCCCTCCCCCATCTTGGACTTTCCGATCATCTTTCTTTGTTCCTGCTTCCCAAATACACTCCAGTCATGCAGAGGATTAAGCCTTCAACCAGAACTGTAAAGTTCTGGATGGATGGGGCTGACTCCTTCCTTCAGCAACAGTTCCAGCACACCGACTGGAGTGAGTATGCTGCCCGAGCCTGCACAGGCTCACACATCCACTTGGACACCTACACTAACTCTGTCCTGAAATGCATCAACAAGCGCTCAGGGTACAAGCGTCCTCTGTACCGCCCACTGGAGTCCCTGGCAATATGAAGAGACTAATAGCCATAGCCAAGCACTGCTACAAACGACGGATTGAGGAGCACTTTACCTCCTCTGACCCTCGGCGTATGTGGCAGGGAATACACACCCTGACTGACTATAAACCAACTAGCTTTGTTCCATCTACCAACAGTGCTTCACTCCCTGATGAGCTGAACAACTTCTACGCTCGTTTCGACCAGATGATATTGATATCTTCAATAAACGATCCTCCACCGACGACAACCCACTTGTACTTTCCAATTCGGACGTCAGTCACATGCTGAGCAGAGTGAATGCACAGAAGGCAGCTTGCCCTGATGGTGTACCTGGCCGTGTGCTAAGAGCTTGTGCTGTGGAACTTGCGGGTGTCTTCGCTCACATCTTTAATGTTTCGCTTGCCCAGGCAGCTGTACCATCTATCTTTAAGTCAGCCATTATTGTGCCTGTGCCTAAGCATTCTACTGCTTCAGACTTTAATGACTTTCGACCTGTAGCACTCACCCCAATAATTTCCAAGTGCTTTAAAAGACTAGTTCTTTCTCACTTGAAATCCTGCCTGCCTGCTACGCTGGACCCACACCAGTTTGCTTATCGTTGCAACAGATCCACCGAGGACGCTATCTCAACAGCACTACACACTGCACTAACCCACCTCGCTTGGAAGCATAAAGTAATCTAAATCTCCCTGGTAGGCGGCTGCGTTGACCTTGGACCTCAGAAAATACAGTGGACCCACACCAGCAGATGACATGGGACCCCAAACCGCCACTGACTGTGGAAACTTTACAGGGTACCTCGAGCAATGTGGATTCCGTGCCCCTCCTCTCTTCCTCCAGATTCTGGGACCTTGATTTCTATAGGAAATGGTCCTTGGTCTCCCAGGACCAAGATGGCATCGCGATCACACTGCGAGGCTCAGCGTCTTACCAGTTTTAGTGATGTTATACTTCTGTACTTAGCTATCTCCAGTTTTCTTGCGCAAATAACTCTTGCGAACTACAGCTACAAGAGACAGACACTTTTGGAAATTAACATTCACTGCACAAACACCGGATTCACGCAATCTTTGACTGTCTGTCTTATTCCTCTCTTCTCCTCAAAGAATTCTTTGAGCGTCAATCTTCCTTCCTGGTGATACTTAATCATTAATTTTAAGTTTGCCATAATAATTAACATTCCCTAATCAGAAGCCCTGGATGAACAGAGAGGTTCGCACTCTGCTCAAAGCCAGAGATGCTGCCTTCAGATCAGGACGCCGGGAAGCATACAGCTTGGTCAGAGCTAACCTGAGGAGAGGAATAGCTATAGCCAAGCACTGCTACAAACGCCGGTCCTGATTCACAAAAAAAACAAAAGCAGATGCACATAAATGGAAAAACCTAATGCGTACAAAAGAAGGGCAAAAAACAAGACTGGTGGTCTGAGATTTCTTACCATGGCATCCCTCAGCATAGAAGCGCTCAGGGTACGAGCGTCCTTTGTACCGCCCACTGGAGTTCCTGGCAATATGAAGAGACTAATAGCTATATCCAAGCACTGCTACAAACGCCGGATTGAGGAGCACTTTACCTCCTCTGACCCTCGGCGTATGTGGTAGGGAATACACACCCTGACTGACTATAAACCAACTAGCTTTGTTCCATGTACCAACAGTGCTTCACTCCCTGATGAGCTGAACAACTTTTACACTCGTTTCGACCAGATGATATTGATATCTTCAATAAACGATCCTCCACCGACGACAACCCACTTGTACTTTCCACTTCGGACGTCAGTCGCATGCTGAGCAGAGTGAATGCACGGAAGGCAATCAATCAATCAATCAGATTTTATTTATATAGCGCTTTTCACAACAAAAAGTCGTCACAAAGCAGCTTTACAGAGATCCGGGTCCAAGCCTCCTATGAGCAAGCCAGGGGCAACAGTGGCAAGGAAAAACTCCCTCAGCACACGAGGAAGAAACCTTGGAAGGAACCAAGACTCATACGGGGAACCCATCCTCCTCGGGTCGACACCGGAGACACAATAGAGAACAGAAGTAAAAGTGAAGGGGTTATAGTAATATAAATGTAGTATATTAGTGATGATGGAGAAGTAGAAATGAAAATGGTGAGGATGATGATATTAGTGATGTATGAGTCTTAGCAAGGCCAGGATCTTGTACAGGACACGGGCTGGATCAGGGCAAAACCTGGAGAGCAGCAGGACATCTCAAAGCATGAGAGAGAGACAGGAGAAAGAAAGCCAGACAAAGGGAACAAAATAAAAATACAAAAGGTTAGTAGGGTCATGGTAAAGAACGGGGAAATTTGTCCTGCGAAAAAAGCTTCCACTGGTCAGGCAAGAGAACCCAGCGACAGACAGCGTTGTTGGCAGGTACTACAAAGCTAACTAAGAATGCTGTAGCTATGGTGATATGACAGGATTAATACAGAACAGTGATAATATGAAAACCAGCCCGAACACCAATAGAGAAGGAGTAACCTGAAGGTGAGTGATTAACCAAAAGCTTGTTTGAAAAGGTAGGTTTTTAATCTAGATTTAAAGATTGAGGCAGCTGGCCCTGATGGTGTACCTGGCCATGTGCTAAGAGCTTGTGCTGTGGAACTTGCGGGTGTCTTCGCTCTCAACAGCACTACACACTGCACTAACCCACCTCGCTTGGAAGCATAAGGAAGCATAAAGTAATCTAAATCTCCCTGGTAGGCGGCTGCGTTGACCTTGGACCTCAGAAAATACAGTGGACCCACACCAGCAGATGACATGGGACCCCAAACCGCCACTTACTGTGGAAACTTTACAGGGTACCTCGAGCAATGTGGATTCCATGCCTCTCCTCTCTTCCTCCAGATTATGGGACCTTGATATCCATAGGAAATGGTCCTTGGTCTCCCAGGACCAAGATGGCATCGCGATCACACTGCGAGGCTCAGCGTCTTACCGGTTTTAGTGATGTTATACTTCTGTACTTAGCTATCTCTAGTTTTCTTGCGCAAATAACTCTTGCGAACTACAGTTACGACAGACAGACACTTTTGGAAATTAACATTCACTGCACAAACACCGGATTCAGCATCGGTTCGACTTTAACCAGCTTCAAAACAACACCCCTCCCCCATCTTGGACTTTCCGATCATCTTTCTTTGTTCCTGCTTCCCAAATACACTGCAGTCATGCAGAGGATTAAGCCTTCAACCAGAACTGTAAAGTTCTGGATGGATGGGGCTGACTCCTTCCTTCAGCAACAGTTCCAGCACACCGACAAGAGTGAGTATGCTGCCCGAGCCACCACAGGCTCACACATCCACTTGGACACCTACACTAACTCTGTCCTGAAACACATCAACAACTGTGTGGACTGACTTTGACTGTCTGTCTTATTCCTCTCTTCTCCTCAAAGAATTCTTTGAGCATCGATCTTTTTTCCTGGTGATACTTAATCATTAAATTTAAGTTTGCCATAATAATTAACATTCCCTAATCAGAAGCCCTGGATGAACAGAGAGGTTCGCACTCTGCTCAAAGCCAGAGATGCTGCCTTCAGATCAGGACGCCGGGAAGCATACAGCTTGGCCAGAGCTAACCTGAGGAGAGGAATAGCTATAGCCAAGCACTGCTACAAACGCCGGTCCTGATTCACAAAAAAAACAAAAGCAGATGCATATAAATGGAAAAACCTAATGCGTACAAAAGAAGGGCAAAAAACAAGACTGGTGGTCTGAGATTTCTTACCATGGCATCCCTCAGCATAGAAGCGCTCAGGGTACGAGCGTCCTTTGTACCGCCCACTGGAGTTCCTGGCAATATGAAGAGACTAATAGATATAGCCAAGCACTGCTACAAACGCCGGATTGAGGAGCACTTTACCTCCTCTGACCCTCGGCATATGTGGCAGGGAATACACGCCCTGACTGACTATAAACCAACTAGCTTTGTTCCATCTACCAACAGTGCTTCACTCCCTGATGAGCTGAACAACTTTTACACTCGTTTCGACCAGATGATATTGATTTCTTCAATAAACGATCCTCCACCGACGACAACCCACTTGTACTTTCCACTTCGGACGTCAGTCGCATGCTGAGCAGAGTGAATGCACGGAAGGCAGCTGGCCCTGATGGTGTACCTGGCCGTGTGCTAAGAGCTTGTGCTGTGGAACTTGCGGGTGTCTTCGCTCTCAACAGCACTACACACTGCACTAACCCACCTCGCTTGGAAGCATAAGGAAGCATAAAGTAATCTAAATCTCCCTGGTAGGCGGCTGCGTTGACCTTGGACCTCAGAAAATAAAGTGGACCCACACCAGCAGATGACATGGGACACCAAACCGCCACTGACTGTGGAAACTTTACAGGGTAGCTCGAACAATGTGGATTCCGTGCCTCTCCTCTCTTCCTCCAGATTCTGGGACCTTGATTTCTATAGGAAATGGTCCTTGGTCTTCCAGGACCAAGATGGCATCGCGATCACACTGCGAGGCTCAGCGTCTTACCGGTTTTAGTGATGTTATACTTCTGTACTTAGCTATCTCCAGTTTTCTTGCGCAAATAACTCTTGCGAACTACAGTTACGACAGACAGACACTTTTGGAAATTAACATTCACTGCACAAACACCGGATTCAGCATCGGTTCGACTTTAACCAGCTTCAAAACAACACCCCACCCCCATCTTGGACTTTCCGATCATCTTTCTTTGTTCCTGCTTCCCAAATACACTCCAGTCATGCAGAGGATTAAGCCTTCAACCAGAACTGTAAAGTTCTGGATGGATGGGGCTGACTCCTTCCTTCAGCAACAGTTCCAGCACACCGACTGGAGTGAGTATGCTGCCCGAGCCTGCACAGGCTCACACATCCACTTGGACACCTACACTAACTCTGTCCTGAAATGCATCAACAAGCGCTCAGGGTACAAGCGTCCTCTGTACCGCCCACTGGAGTCCCTGGAAATATGAAGAGACTAATAGCTATAGCCAAGCACTGCTACAAACGACGGATTGAGGAGCACTTTACCTCCTCTGACCCTCGGCGTATGTGGCAGGGAATACACACCCTGACTGACTATAAACCAACTAGCTTTGTTCCATCTACCAACAGTGCTTCACTCCCTGATGAGCTGAACAACTTCTACGCTCGTTTCGACCAGATGATATTGATATCTTCAATAAACGATCCTCCACCGACGACAACCCACTTGTACTTTCCAATTCGGACGTCAGTCACATGCTGAGCAGAGTGAATGATAACTTCCCCCAATAACTTCCAAGGGGTTTAAAAGACTAGTTCTTTCTCACTTGAAATCCTGCCTGCCTGCTACGCTGGACCCACACCAAATTGCTTATCGTAGCAACAGATCCACCGAGGACGCTATCTCAACAGCACTTCACACTGCACTAACCTACCTCGCTTGGAAGCATAAGGAAGCATAAAGTAATCTAAATCTCCCTGGTAGGCGGCTGCGTTGACCTTGGACCTCAGAAAATAAAGTGGACCCACACCAGCAGATGACATGGGACACCAAACTGCCACTGACTGTGGAAACTTTACAGGGTACCTCGAACAATGTGGATTCCGTGCCTCTCCTCTCTTCCTCCAGATTCTGGGACCTTGATTTCTATAGGAAATGGTCCTTGGTCTCCCAGGACCAAGATGGCATCGCGATCACACTGCGAGGCTCAGCGTCTTACCAGTTTTAGTGATGTTATACTTCTGTACTTAGCTATCTCCAGTTTTCTTGCGCAAATAACTCTTGCGAACTACAGCTACGAGAGACAGACACTTTTGGAAATTAACATTCACTGCACAAACACCGGATTCACGCAATCTTTGACTGTCTGTCTTATTCCTCTCTTCTCCTCAAAGAATTCTTTGAGCGTCGATCTTCCTTCCTGGTGATACTTAATCATTAATTTTAAGTTTGCCATAATAATTAACATTCCCTAATCAGAAGCCCTGGATTAACAGAGAGGTTCGCACTCTGCTCAAAGCCAGAGATGCTGCCTTCAGATCAGGATGCCGGGAAGCATACAGCTTGGTCAGAGCTAACCTGAGGAGAGGAATAGCTATAGCCAAGCACTGCTACAAACGCCGGTCCTGATTCACAAAAAAAACAAAAGCAGATGCACATAAATGAAAAAACCTAATGCGTACAAAAGAAGGGCAAAAAACAAGACTGGTGGTCTGAGATTTCTTACCATGGCATCCCTCAGCATAGAAGCGCTCAGGGTACGAGCGTCCTTTGTACCGCCCACTGGAGTTCCTGGCAATACGAAGAGACTAATAGCTATAGCCAAACACTGCTACAAACGCCGCATTGAGGAGCACTTTACCTCCTCTGACCCTCGGCGTATGTGGTAGGGAACAACACCCTGACTGACTATAAACCAACTAGCTTTGTTCCATGTACCAACAGTGCTTGACTCCCTGATGAGCTGAACAACTTTTACACTCGTTTCGACCAGATGATATTGATATCTTCAATAAACGATCCTCCACCGACGACAACCCAATTGTACTTTCTACTTCGGACGTCAGTCGCATGCTGAGCAGAGTGAATGCACGGAAGGCAGCTTGCCCTGATGGTGTACCTGGCCGTGTGCTAAGAGCTTGTGCTGTGGAACTTGCGGGTGTCTTCGCTCACATCTTTAATGTTTCGCTTGCCCAGGCAGCTGTACCATCTATCTTTAAGTCAGCCATTATTGTGCCTGTGCCTAAGCATTCTACTGCTTCAGACTTTAATGACTTTCGACCTGTAGCACTCACCCCAATAATTTCCAAGTGCTTTAAAAGACTAGTTCTTTCTCACTTGAAATCCTGCCTGCCTGCTACGCTGGACCCACACCAGTTTGCTTATCGTTGCAACAGATCCACCGAGGACGCTATCTCAACAGCACTACACACTGCACTAACCCACCTCACTTGGAAGCATAAGGAAGCATAAAGTAATCTAAATCTCCCTGGTAGGCGGCTGCGTTGACCTTGGACCTCAGAAAATAAAGTGGACCCACACCAGCAGATGACATGGGACACCAAACCGCCACTGACTGTGGAAA
>NW_027101309.1:0-28230 GCF_029633855.1 Hoplias malabaricus
TTGAGATATGAACATCATAAGACACACAGAATATCATTTATTTTACACAAATATCTGAGATATTTACATATATCTCAGTTTCTGGCGCAAAATCCTCTGTGTGGCCCAAAGACCCCTCTCTCCCCTCCTCTACCCCCCTCTCTCCCTTCACTCTACCCCTCTCTCCCCCCCTCTCTCCCCTCACTCTACCCCTCTCTCCCATTCTCTACCCCTCTCTCCCCTCACTCTACCCCTCTCTCCCCTCACTCTACCCTCTCTCCCCTCACTCTACCCCTCTCTCCCCTCACTCTACCCCTCACTCTACCCCTCTCTCCCCTCACTCTACCCCTCTCTCCCATTCTCTACCCCTCTCTCCCCTCACTCTACCCCTCTCTCCCCTCACTCTACCCCTCTCTCCCTCACTCTACCCCTCTCTCCCATTCTCTACCCCTCTCTCCCCTCACTCTACCCCTCTCTCCCCTCACTCTACCCCTCTCTCCCCTCACTCTACCCCTCTCTCCCCTCCCTCTACCCCTCTCTCCCCTCACTCTACCCCTCTCTCCCCTCACTCTACCCCTCTCTCCCCTCCCTCTACCCCTCTCTCCCCTCCCTCTACCCCTCTCTCCCCTCCCTCTACCCCTCTCTCCCATTCTCTACCCCTCTCTCCCCTCCCTCTACCCCTCTCTCCCCTCACTCTACCCCTCTCTCCCCTCACTCTACCCCTCTCTCCCCTCACTCTACCCCTCTCTCCCCTCCCTCTACCCCTCTCTCCCCTCCCTCTACCCCTCTCTCCCATTCTCTACCCCTCTCTCCCCTCCCTCTACCCCTCTCTCCCCTCACTCTACCCCCCTCTCCCCCTCTCTCCATCCCTCTCTCCCATTCTCTACCCCTTTCTCACCTCACTCTACCCCTCTCTCCCCTCACTCTACCCCTCTCTCCCCTCACTCTACCCTTCTCTGCCTCTCTCCCCTCCCTCTACCCCTCTCTCCCCTCACTCTACCCCTCTCTCCCCTCCCTCTACCCCTCTCTCCCCTCCCTCTACCCCTCTCTCCCATTCTCTACCCCTCTCTCCCCTCACTCTACCCCCCTCTCCATCCCTCTCTCCATTCTCTACCCCTCTCTCCCCTCACTCTACCCCTCTCTCCCCTCACTCTACCCCTCTCTCCCCTCCTCTACCCCTCTCACCCCCCCCTCTACCCCTCTCTCCCCCCTCTACCCCTCTCTCCCCTCACTCTACCCCTCTCTCCCCTCACTCTACCCCTCTCTCCCCTCACTCTACCCCTGTCTCCTCTCCCCCTCTCACCCCCCCTCTACCCTCACTCTACCCCTCTCTCCCCTCACTCTACCCCTCTCTCCCCTCCTCTACCCCTCTCTCCCCTCACTCTACCCCTCTCTCCCCTCCTCTACCCCTCTCTCCCCTCACTCTACCTCTCTCTCCCCTCACTCTACCCCTCTCTCCCCTCACTCTACCCCTCTCTCCCCTCACTCTACCCCTCTCTCCCCCCACTCTACCCCTCTCACCCCCCTCTCCCCTCCCTCTACCCCTCTCTCCCCTCCCTCTACCCCTCTCTCCCCTCACTCTACCCCTCTCTCCCCTCCTCTAACCTTCTCTCCCCTCCTCTACCCCCCTCACTCTACCCCTCTCTCCCCTCACTCTACCCCTCTCTCCCCTCCTCTCTCCCTCTCTCCTCTCCCCTTCTCTACCCCCCTCTCTCCCCTCACTCTACCCCTCTCTCCCCTCCTCTACCCCCCTCTCTCCACTCACTCTACCCCTCTCTCCCCTCCTCTACCCCCCTCCCCCCTCACTCTACCCCCTCTCCCCTCCTCTACCCCTCTCTCCCCTCTCTTTACCCCTCTCCCCTCCTCTACCCCTCTCTCCCCTCACTCTACCCCTCTCTCCCCTCACTCTACCCCTCTCTCCCCTCACTCTACCCCTCTCTCCCCTCACTCTACCCTCACCCCCTCTCTCCCCTCACTCTATTCCTCTCTAACCCACTCTACCCCCTCTCCCCTCCTCTACCCCTCTCTCCCCTCACTCTACCCCTCTCTCCCCTCACTCTACCCCCTTTCTCCCCTCACTCTACCCCCCTCTCTCCCCTCACTCTACCCCCCTCTCTCCCCTCACTCTACCCCTCTCTCCCCTCACTCTACCCCTCTCTCCCCTCACTCTACCCCTCTCTCCCATTCTCTACCCCTCTCTCCCCTCACTCTACCCCTCTCTCCCCTCACTCTACCCCTCTCTCCCCTCACTCTACCCCCCTCTCTCCCCTCACTCTACCCCTCTCTCCCCTCACTCTACCCCTCTCTCCCCTCACTCTACCCCTCTCTCCCCTCACTCTACCCCTCTCTCCCCTCCTCTACCCCTCTCTCCCCTCCTCTACCCCTCTCACCCCCCCCCTCTACCCCTCTCTCCCCTCCTATATCCCCCTCACTCTTGGTGTGGTGACCTGGTGCAGAGTTTACATGAACCATACGCTCACGACTCAACATCTGTGTCCACAGCGGGGGAACCATAAGAAGCTGAATTCAGAGAGACTATAAACTTTTTGACGTGTGTGTGTGTGTGTGTGTGTGTGTGTGTGTGTGTGTGTAAAATGCTGAAGCGCTGGATTTATTTTACCCCCTGAGTGAGAGTGAGTTAATACAAAGAGAACAACCCTTCATTCCTCTCCCTTTCAGCTCTTCTTCTCTTTGTCTTTCTCTTCTCTCTCTCTCTCTCTCTCTCTCTCTCTCTCTCAGGGAGAAGGATTTGATGATGAAGCAGGTGTGTGGTGTGTGTGTGTGTGTTTGAGGGAAACAGCAGGGGGTCTTTTTTGGAGAGAAATGTGTTTGAAGTTGTGGTTGTCACCCACCGCAGAGTCAGATCTGTCTTTGAAAGCGTCCTGTACGAATCAAACACTGACAAAAACCGCCAGGAAATAAAGACCAGGCAAAACACACAGTAAACAACAACAACAACAACAACAACAACAACACAAGCAGGTCAGAGGGGGACGCAGAAAAGGGGGCTATGTGTCCAGGGCCCCATCCCAGAGAAGAGCTACTGCAGCACACACCGCTGAAAGGGCTCAGAACACACTTGGTATTTAGTGTTATTTCCATCACGTGTCGGTGGTTGTAATCTTGTGGCTGATTACTGTATTCAGGTCAAAAATATAAAAAGCTACAGATGTGGTCAGTGTGTGTGTTTCTCAACTGCTTTATATCTTCATACTGCACTCCTCACCACCGCCGGCCAACACACACCTGTGGGTCACTCACAGAAGGGTTAAGGTGGGCTCTGATGACCAACACACACACACACACACACACACCCTGAGCAGACTGGAGCAGCTGCACATGACCCTGAGATCACCACGCTCAGTGCTAAATTTAGGCTAGAGGGGGTTAAAGACACTGAGCTGTTTAACCAAGAAAAGATAGAGGGGCGGGAGGAGTGCAGGAACAGTGCTTTCTCCTCCCTCAACATGCACAGCTGTCCTTGGGCAAGACTCCCAACTGCTGTTGTGAGATGGGCTGAAGGGATCATGTGCTCACTGCACCCTAGTGTGTGTGTGTGTGTGTGTGTGTGTGTGTGTGTGTGTGTGTGTGTGCCAGGAATACATCACCTTGTAGAGACCAAAATATTTTCACAAACTCACATTGTGGGGACCTGACGTCCTTGTGGGGACCACATTGTAAATCTTTACATTTTAAGGTTGGGTTCAGGTCAGTGTTAGGGGTAATGTAAGGGTTAAACTAGTAGCACTTATGGAAACGATAAAGGTAAGTCCCCACAAAATGACTGGAAGGCTCTGCAATGTCCCCACAATTCACAAAAACGAGGATCAGAGATGCTTTACTTTCCAATGGTGTAGAAATATCACTTCTTTAACCCTTACTTGGATCTTTGCAGAACATCCTCCATCACGGCACGCTTCTGTTCATCCTTGGCGTACTCGTTTACGTCTGTCCCTCCAAACACCACGCCGAAACACACTCCAGTATCTAGAACACACACACACACACACACAGAGAGAAAATATAACTCCTCTACTTTTTCACCTCCGTATGACACACACTTTTCTTCTTAAACCCTGCAGTCGCTGCCGAGTCTCTGAGGCACAAGCCTGAATACGCCCTGCCACCGCTGCGCAGCCGTCCAAAAAACTGACACATTCAGCAAAAAAAGAGAGGCTTCAAAAAAGTTTCAACTTCAGGGAGAAAGGGAGAATCTTCTCCTGCAGCAGCTCAAACAGACGAGGGCATTAGGAACGGCAGGATCCCGTTATAGAGAAAGAAACGGGAGCCGTTATTAAGCCCCGCAACAAACGGCAAGGTTCAGTCCACTGTACATCGCCTTTAGAGCGATTCCCTTTGAACAGGCCACAGCAGGTCGGCAGGCAGCGTGGCCTAAAGTGTACGGACACCTGTTCGTCCAACATCCCTTTCTGCAGCAAAGGACATTAATTATGTTTATCCACTTTCTGGAGTTCTGGAAAATTGCTGTGAGGATTTGATGGCACTAGAGCCTAAAGCTCTGGCTGCCATCAAATCCTCACAGCAAGGTAAAGATTTACAGGAGGGGAGTCAGAGTGAAGGCACCTAAGAGCAGTCGTCCTGCTTTGAAGAGGTGAATGGCCAGAGCTGCATCGAACGGTCCGTTGTTGGTCATTAGCTGCTTCACCTCAGAGGGGCATCTGAACTCCGCCACGTCTCGGAGGACACACTCATGCCCCGCACTCTCGATATGGTCCCTGATGAACACACACACACACACACAAATACTTAGTCACTACCTTTGATGTTAGTGCACAGTGTTTATATAGTGTCTATAAACAACAGACGGTACTTTAGCTGTGAAGTTATAAGAAGTGTGTTTGGAAGGGTTTAGAGAAGTATTTCTGTAGCATTTGATATCAATGAACCACGTGAACAACAACAATGTAATGTCCTAAGGTTGGGTGGTAAGTAAACGTTGCTCATGTGCAGCTGCTCCACTTCCTGGTCGTTTCATTCTTATTTTCAACAGATATTCTCAAGTAAAAATGCACTTGTGCTATCATCGTTGCTTTAATAACTCCATTTTAATCACGTTAGTCATATTTTACAGTCCTCTGCTTCACTGTTTAAATCATTAATTGAAACTGCCCAGTGCACCTTTAAGATGTAGTTCCCCAGGTGACACGTTTGACTGGAGTTAGTGCAGCGGAGGAGCTGAGAAAAACCACAACTCCCATGATGCCTTGCAGCAGCCTCGTTGGCAACACAACGGAGAAAGAAAATATTTAAAATCTCCGAAGTAAACAGAGTAAATGACCTAATAATGAACGTGTCGATTAAACGGCGTGTATTTACACTTTCATTAGGTGAAGAAAAAAATGTTCGTGATGTTTGTTGGCGATAAATGAGCCTCAGTGAGACTTACCTGTGGGTTAATAAACAACCAAAGAAACACTAGCGCCTTAAAAGCGGTGGGGATTATATTCGTGTGTTTTAAAGATTAATTTAAACGTTTTAAGACTCTCTGTGGTGAATGAATTTACCTTATTCTCTCTGCTGTGGTATAATTCCCAGTTTTGGGACTAAGACAAGCTAAAAACAGCAGCTTCATAATAATCCCTCCACAGCTCCGTCAACGGTCAGTGGTCACCGCTGTCTGGGGCAAATACTAAGCTTTATTGCCCCTGTAACTGCCCTCAGTGCCACAGTAAATACACCCACATATACCGCTTTAAATAAACCGGTCCGTCAGCCATTACAGTCCCTGGGAAACATGCAGCTGGGCTAAAGCTGAGGTAAAATTACCCACGAATGATAAGGGGAAATGTATTTTTTATGCTGCAGATAACACAGCTTTGCTTTGGAGAATATAGTGAAATAATGTCCTCTTCTGGTCGTGAAATAACCCCCTGAAAGTAAACAATCTCTGTTCATCAGAATTAAAGGTGTAATGCCTTGTGATTTTGATATTTACTCCTGAACACACCCCTCCGCCTTTAGCCTGCAGCTCTAAAGTCCCACCCCATGACTTGATGGGATTGGTTCGTCGGGTTTGTGATGTAAGAAACCCTGACTTACTGTATTTATCTTTCTGAGCAAAGCTGAAATAGTCAGCCACGACTGCTTCTATCCCTCATTATACGTCTTAGAGCATGTAAACACCATCACACTCAAAGACGCTAATAAAGGTACACACTTTTATGTGTCACTCAAGTGTTTCTTTAAAACCTACTTCTTTAACATCTACTTTTGCATTACAGTGATCCCTCATTTTTCATGGGGGATGTGTTCCAAGACCACATGCGAAAAACACATTTCAAAGTAGAGGAAAGATATTTTTTTATGTATTTAACGGGTATTTGGACTTTTAAACCCCTCCCTGTTACTGTTAACAACCCACCCTTTGCATTAAACAGTCTTCTATAATGTTTTTCAGCTGGAACTCCATGTGATATCCCACCAGTTTCTTTAATAGAGTCATTCCTAAGCTGTGATTTAGCGTCAGTAAATTTCACTCGGATTTGGACGTGAACAACACATGTACTGTACGTAAGAAACACCTGTAAATGATATATTGTGTCACCTACAGGCCCAGTCTAATACGTGTAAATAATAAAAAAGCCCCCTTGAAAAAACCCGTGAAGTAGCGAATCCGTGAAAGATGAACCGTGAAGTAGCGAGGGATTACTGTAATGTTATTTTTAAATAAGCAATAATTCTGCTTTTCTACGAAGCCCTTCTGCAGTAAAGTTTCTTGAGCATTAATTAAAGCAAGCGAACGCCTTAATAATCTGTACTAACAACTTAATAACTAATGGCTGGGAACAACAAAACAAAGCATGGGGATTATTTAAAAATGTTTAAGAATGTCTTAAGTAATAAGGTGTGGAAACGTATTAATAAAGCGACTGAACCCATTATGTACCTTGGTCAGGTGTGTTATTATATAAATGCATTTTTAAATCAATCCCATTGACTGCATGGCTTTCTGCTTTTCTGTATTTTTTTTCTGAAAAGAAATTAAAAAGTAATTTACATATAAGGAAATTCTGCATGAACAAACGACCCAAAACAAATAACCAGGCTTATATTTAATATATATATTATATATGTATTAAGCTATGTCCAGTGTAATTTGCCCAGGGTTGTTCAAACTTTTCCTACAACTATAACTATGTGTATTACATATTAAAAATTGCTTGGCGAGGTCACTGACAGTCGTCCTCCTGTAGCCTATCACACACACGGCAATCTGCCAAAGCCTCCGCACTGCAACGACAGACCACTTTAAATTGGGTTCATGAATTTCATACATTTTAATGGGTGTGAATGAGGAGAAAGATTTGAAATTGAAACTCTCACGCACCTCCCTGACCTCATATTCATCTCTGTCCACTTCTGGGATTTGAGCTGCTTTCCATGACCAGTTCTGTGTGGAGTCCAGCTGAGCTCTGTTCCCCGAGCTTGTTCTCATATTATATTAAATTGTACTCAGATTAATTCATGAATTAGACACTAGTCTCTCCTTATAATCTTAGGAGGCACTTTTTTAATTTGAAAATGAGGCAGTGCAGGAGATAATTGTATTTATATTTAACATCTTTATAGAGAGAGTTTTCAGTGTTTATATAATACATCTTATTTCCCCTTGTGGTTCATTTATAATATTTGTGTGGGTTTATGTAAAAAACAGATGTAGTTCAATTATTCATAACCTTTTTTAAACACTGTTTGTCCATATCAGTTTATCTATATCCACTGGTTATTCAGAAACTGTAAGTCCCTCAGTGAGTCAGTGAATCAGTGAGTCAGTAATTCAGTCTGTATGTCAGTAGCTAACTCAGTGAATCAGTGAGTCAGTAATTCAGTCTGTATGTCAGTAGCTAAGTCAGTGAATCAGTGAGTCAGTGAATCAGTGAGTCAGTAATTCAGTCTGTATGTCAGTAGCTCAGTCAGTGAGTCAATCAATTAGTCAGTGACTCTCAGGCAGCAAATCAGTGACTCTGTCAGTAATCCAGTCAGTCAGTGAGCCGGTTAGTCAGTCAAATGGTCGGTCTTTCAGTAATCCAGTTTATTAGTTGTTGGCTCAGTAATGTCACCTTAATTCTATAATAAATACATTAACAGTGCACTAATAATAATTAAGGAGAACAGTTCCTCAGTTACTAGTCACACCCGACACCAGCCTGGTTTTGTTTTTAAAGCACACTTCCTCAGAACTGTTACTCATCGCTGTGCCTCTATCAAGAAAACACTGTGCCAACCAGGAAGTAGCGCCTAGAAAAGCGCGTGATCGACAGCCACGGTAGCCAATAGCCTTTCACAATTTCTGAAGCGTATCCAATCAGAAGCGAGACTCCGCTCACCGTCTTTGAGCCGACTCCGTTGTTTGGCTTGTTTACATGCGACCAAAACGTTTTGTGTACAGAACCTAAACAGCGCTGTGTAGTGGGGACATTTTGGAACCGTTACCTTTAAGTATTTAGTTAAAACGCTTCAAATGAAAGAGCTATGGTGGTTTTTTTATTAGAAATACCCGTTTTCCGACAGAATCGGCTCCTGTCCTCAGATTGACACAGGGCTCATCCAATCAGACCTGGAGGTTTCGAGCAGCTATCCAATCATATTCGTAAAAGGCGGGGTTTATGGCAGATAACGGGCGTGAAACGTAACTAAGCCCGTGGCTCATAGCCGTGCCGCTCTAGTCCGGTTTCTTTTGGTCTCTTACTTCTTGGAAAACTTAACTACTTCAATTTTAAAATCCTAATAAGCCAAACGTCTCTTAAAATGTCCAAGAAGATGGCAGTTAACGTTACAAACAGTCAGGTGGCCGGATAACCGCTCTAACGGCTGTCAGCTGAGTGTCATAAGGTATGTTTACGTTTTGTTTATAAATTACCCAAGCTTGTTTACTTGTTTGCTTCTCATTAAAAGTCTGGTTTGGAATTGTAACGGATATCATTTCCAAATTGACCGCATCTAGCGCTCGGAGGGATTAATATTCCCTCGTGTTATGACTTTCTGCTGTGATTTAATATTGTGTATTTGTTTATTATCGTTTTATCACGTAGTTAGTTGATGGTCTACTTAAATATTGTTGAATGACTCATAATAAATAACCCGTATTATACTAGTTATTTTCTGCAGAGGTCCATTTATGATGTTTGTATGGTTTTATGAGTCAATATTTATTACTGTGCTTTTTAAACATAGAAAAAAAACAGTGGTTAACAATTAATTTAATTTATTTTTTTCAAAAACTACATTTTTTATAAATAAATAAATAAATAAGATAGATACATTTGGTCTTCCATGATATTTGCCCATTATGTCTTTGACCCAATGACTACCTAGAATCCTATCGTTAAATATATCAAATAAATGCATGTTATAACAATTAACTCTTTCTTAACCAGCTTTCACACAGAGCTCCAGATTCCAGATACTCAGGGCATCTCTAAACTTCACGTCTATTGACCGACGTCTCATTTTGGACGCCCTTGACAGCTGAAACAATGGCGAACCGGGAAGTAAACGAGAACACGCCACTTCTGGACAGTTCGCAGACCCTTGCCAGACAGAATTCAATCTTCAAAGGCAGGAGGTTGGCGTGCGCCGCCATCCTTTTGGCCGAATCCTTAGAGAGAATGGCCTTCTACGGCATCACCTCGAACCTTGTACTTTTTCTAAACAGTAGCCCGTTCTATTGGGAGGCCACTCTGGCCAGCCAGGCCCCTCTGCTCTTCATGGGAGTGACTTATTTGGTTTCGCCGTTTGGCGGCTGGCTGGCAGATGCCTGCATTGGAAAGTTCTGGACCATAGCTTTCAGCCTGGTTCTGTATTTGGCTGGGATGCTGCTGTTCCCCTTTGTGGCCAGCGAACGCTCCAGAATCGCAGTTTGTGGGCAGGAGATGGCCTTCCCTGTCCAGCCAGTTGAATGCTTTAACATGAACGGGACTCTTCCTTTCAATGTGACCTGCCTTCCCAGGAGCCCTTACTGTGGGCCGATTATCTACAGTGGACTGGTGCTGGTGGCGTTAGGAGTCGGAGCCGTCAAGTCTAACATCACACCGTTTGGAGCTGACCAGGTAATGTCTAGCTTTGGGTTCCATGTGATAAACGTCCAAGTGTTTGTGGGTATCCCATTTCTGACACCAACACACACAGTCCACTCACTGTTCATGAGCCTAAGGTCATGATGCCCACCGTCAAGTGTTGGTTAGACATTACAAAACACAATAGGCCAATCACCACCCTACCACCAATGATGTATACCACTGGTGTCTGCTACAAACCGTATAGGTCCTCCAGCTACATCCAACTGAAAATCCCTAAGACAAATTCTACTACCTCACTGATGCTGTCATAGCTGCCATCAAATCCTCACAGCAATGTACTGACACCTACCCTAATGCCTTCCTAGAGGAGTATGTTTACTAGAGCGCATAGTCTGCTGCCCCTTTAAGATTCCCTTACTGCAGACGTCCGGTCCCGAATTTAGAAAATGACTAGACAAACAGTATTTGTGCGCTGAGGGATGGAGGGAGGGAGGGAGGGAGTGATGGATGGAGGGAGGGAGATAGCAGGGCTTCTTCCAGTCTCCATACTACCACCTGATTCCCTGCAAGCTCTCATTATCTCTGCTCGGAGATTTGAAATGACTTTGCCGTCCCAAGACAGTGTGGAGTTATCACATTACTGCAGTGCTCTTACCTGCTCCGCCTTTGGGAAAGGACAGAGATTGGCTCTGGGTCCCACTGGACGCGATGGCCTTTCTGTCTTTACCTGTGCTTACAGTCTGCCAGCTGTTTTTAGGCTGCACAGAACCGTGCTACAGAATTGCACACATCTGGTTAAATGGTGGTTTATTTTTCTCAGTTATCAATAAGGGACATCTTTTTTAAAGGGCATTTTTACTGTATATTTTAGAGCATATTTATTTGGCCGACAAAATAAAACATAAACTGGCCTCAGGATCAGGACTCTAGATTTTAGCAGATACTTCCTTGCGCAGTGTGGCTTTAATTCACCAGTGCATTTATAGTTTATGACAATCACATTATATACCAACGTAATCATAAAACTAAAATAGAGTCCACATCACACCCCAGTGGCTGGGGATAGTGTGTCATTGTTGTGATGTAATGTCCCCTGCTGTAATTTTCCGTGAGTGAAGAATAATGGAAAAATACAAGGAAGAAAAAAGGGTCAAGATTATAAGTGGATTAAAGTTCATTTTAGAGCGGCACGGTGGAGCAGCAGGTGGTGTCACAGCTCTAAGGACCTGGAGGTTGTGGGTTCGAGTCCCGCTCCGGGTGACTGTCTGTGAGGAGTGTGGTGTGTTCTCTCTGTGTCTGCGTGGGTTTCTTCCGGGTAACTGTCTTTGAGGAGTGTTCTGTGTTCTCCCTGTGTCTGCGTGGGTTTCCTCTGGGTGACTGTCTGTGAGGAGTGTGGTGTGTTCTCCCTGTGTCTGCGTGGGTTTCCTCTGGGTGACAGTCTGTGAGGAGTGTGGTGTGTTCTTTCTCTGCCTGCATGGGTTTCCTCCAGGTGATTGTCTGTGAGGAGTGTGGTGTGTTCTCTCTGTGTCTGTGTGGGTTTTCTCCGGGTGACTGTCTGTGAGGAGTGTGGTGTGTTCTCCCTGTGTCTGCATGGGTTTCCTCCAGGTGCTCCGGTTTCCTCCCACACTCCAAAAACACACGTTGGTAGGTGGATTGGAGACTCAAAAGTGTGTGTAGGTGTGAGTGTGTGTCGTCCTGTGAAGGACTGGCGCCTCCTCCAGGGTGTGTTCCTGCCTTGTGCCCAGTGATTCCGGGTAGGCTCTGGACCCACCACGACCCTGAACTGGCTAAGGGTTACAGACAGTGAATGAATGAATGAATGAAAAAGTTAATTTATACAAGCAATTGAATATGTAAATGAAGGACTGTAAGCGGTGTAAATAACTAATTACAAATGCCCTCAGATATTCCCATTAAAAGCTTTTCACCCTCTTTCCTCTGGGTTCCTTTCCTCGATTTCAATCTGCGCGGTTAGAGCATAATTCCCTGCAAATCTCTTCAAAAGCTGTGGCCAATAAGTTTGCATGAGTATGTACACGTTTGTGTAACACTCCACGCTGTTCTGCATTTTCATTTGATGCTTCCTCCTGGGGCACGGACTAAAGCCTCAGCCGGGTTTTTTCAAGTTACCGTACCAGGAAAAAAGAATGCAAAGCATGCACACACACACACACACACACACACACACATCCATCCATCTGTAACAATGCAGTGAAAGTAGAGTGTGTCCCTCGTCCCCCTCCTAACCCCACCCTGTGTTGAGTGGCTCTCAGCAGCTGAGTAACATGTGGAAGAGAGAAAACTTTCAGTTCTTATTTATCCACAGACGAGGCACATACCACAGATTTCTGAGGTACTTTGGCTCAGGTTTAGACGCCACCGCTGTCACAAGACTGAAACATGAGTGACGCTTTTGGAGCTACTTCCCGCTGTTAGTGTAACCACGGCTAGTACAATCAATTTAAACAGGATTATTAGGGAAGTGGTGCCTTAAAGGGGATATATCATGGACAATGTGTGGATCTGGAGCCCACCAACCCACACACTGAGAAACAAGACCCACCCCCCCAGTCAGTTTTCAATGTGTCTAAACAAGCCGTTCTGATCCTGCTTCGCGTCTAGACTTTAGAGTGGCCCCGGCCCCTCGTCTGAGTCTGTCCAATCACAGCGCTGGACCTGCTTTTATTAAGCATAGCAAAATGGACACAATGAGAACAGAGAAGAAAGAGAACAGAGCGAAAACAGCTAAAAAACCAGAGCTTCTGCTCCTCGCTCCTCACTGCTGTGCGCTCGGGGTCGGGGTGAACAGCGAGCGGCTCATTATCATTTAAAGGGACAGGTGCTGTTTACACAGGGGGAGAACACTGCTGTGGGGCTCGTGGGGTTTGGACCAAAGCAGGTCACAGATCCCGTCCACCTTAAGAGAAATTGTAGTCACAGTTTGTTTACAGTGAGCTGAACTATGTTTATGTAATCGCTGTGTGAACTGACCTGCTCCGACTCCGGTTTAAAAGCTGAAATCCATCGCCGCGACGGCTCCTTTAAAGAGGAAATGTGTGGATGTGAAAGAGTGCAGGAGAAGCAGGTTAAACTCTGCCTCGTTTTACTGTGGTCACTTCGCAGTCACATGTTGTGGTGGTGTGTGTGTTGTTGTCTGGGTTCCAGCTGTCATGAGTTCCTCAGTGGAGCCTGGAAAGAGGCGATACACACTTTGGCACAGAGTGGGGAACAGGCAAGGTGTGTGTGTGTGTGTGTGTGTGTGTGTATGGGGAAACATTAAAGTGACACAGGCTTTAATTGAATTAGTTGAAATGAAAGGCAGGTGTGCAGGTTGAACTGTTCAGTTCCTGGAGGAGAGAGCTGCCGCCACGTTGATGCGTCTAGGGATTTAAGGCGGTTCTCTTGCTCAGAAATGAAATAAATAAGGGTTTAAACAATGCAGTGCACATGAAACACACTTTATGCTTGATTCTCCAGTTTATAATGAGCGGTGAAGTCACACAGCACTGTCCTGTCAGACCTCATAAAGGCTCTGTTGTGCCCCACACAACGGCACCAACCAGGGAGGGGGATGAGCGCAGGCTTCCTCAGAGACATGTGACGTCAAACCTGGCTTTATCTGGAGCCCACCAACCCACACACTGTGAAACATGACCACCTAGTCAGTTGTCTGTGTGCTAAGTCAGAAAACATGGGATAAAACGAGCCGATAAAACTGATTCTGCTGCTTCTGACATCAAGAATAGAGGCTTTAGAATGGCCCCGCCCCCTCGTCTGAGTCTGTCCAATCACACTGCTCGACCTGCGTTTATGTGAGAGCGCAAACACGAGGTTAAATGCAGCAAAACAGACACAATGTTTGCGTGTGGTGTGTTCTCCTTGTGTCTGCGTGGGTTTCCTCCGGGTGACTGTCTGTGAGGAGTGTGGTGTGTTCTCTCTGTGTCTGCGTGGGTTTCCTCCGGGTGAATGTCTGTGAGGAGTGTGGTGTGTTCTCCCTGTGTCTGCGTGGGTTTCCTCCGGGTGACTGTCTGTGAGGAGTGTGGTGTGTTCTCTCTGTGTCTGCGTGGGTTTCCTCCGGGTGAATGTCTTTGAGGAGTGTGGTGTGTTCGCCCTGTGTCTGCGTGGGTTTCCTCTGAGTGACTGTCTGTGAGGAGTGTGGTGTGTTCTCTCTGTGTCTGCGTGGGTTTCCTCCGGGTGACTGTCTGTGAGGAGTGTGGTGTGTTCTCCCTGTGTCTGCGTGGGTTTCCTCCTGGTGACTGTCTGTGAGGAGTGTGGTGTGTTCTCACTGTGTCTGCGTGGGTTTCCTCCGGGTGACTGTCTGTGAGGAGTGTGGTGTGTTCTCTCTGTGTCTGCGTGGGTTTTCTCCGGGTGACTGTCTGTGAGGAGTGTGGTGTGTTCTCCCTGTGTCTGCGTGGGTTTCCTCCGGGTGACTGTCTGTGAGGAGTGTGGTGTGTTCTCCCTGTGTCTGCGTGGGTTTCCTCCGGGTGACTGTCTGTGAGGAGTGTGGTGTGTTCTCTGTGTCTGCGTGGGTTTCCTCCGGGTGACTGTCTGTGAGGAGTGTGGTGTGTTCTCTCTGTGTCTGCGTGGGTTTCCTCCGGGTGACTGTCTGTGAGGAGTGTGGTGTGTTCTCCCTGTGTCTGCGTGGGTTTCCTCCGGGTGACTGTCTGTGAGGAGTGTGGTGTGTTCTCCCTGTGTCTGCGTGGGTTTCCTCCGGGTGACTGTCTGTGAGGAGTGTGGTGTGTTCTCTCTGTGTCTGCGTGGGTTTCCTCCGGGTGACTGTCTGTGAGGAGTGTGGTGTGTTCTCCCTGTGTCTGCGTGGGTTTCCTCCGGGTGACTGTCTGTGAGGAGTGTGGTGTGTTCTCTCTGTGTTTGCGTGGGTTTCCTCTGGGTGACTGTCTGTGAGGAGTGCGGTGTGTTCTCTCTGTGTCTGCGTGGGTTTCCTCCGGGTGACTGTGAGGAGTGTGGTGTGTTCTCCCTGTGTCTGCGTGGGTTTCCTCCGGGTGACTGTCTGTGAGGAGTGTGGTGTATTCTACCTGGTGATTTGTGACTCAAAAGTGACTAAGTGTGAATGAATGTGTGAGTGTGTGTGTTCCTCTGTGAAGGACTGGCGCCCCCTCCAGGGTGTATTCCCGCCTTGCGCCCAATGATTCCAGGTAGGCTCTGGCTCCACCGCCGCCCTGAATTGGATAAGCGGTTACATATAATGGATGGATGGAGGTGCTGAAAGCGGGTGTTCTGAACAGGGCTGTTTAGACAGAGGCAGAGCACTGCTGTGAAGTTTGATCCTTGTGGTGTTTTGACAAAAGAAGGTCACAGATGTTTCTCTCGGGCCCAGAACTGTGCTCCACTGTGGAGAAGAGGGAGAACTTGCTCAGTTTAATATTGTATCCCTTCAGTGTGGTTTTCTGGTGTGACCCGTGGTTTCAGGCAATCAGCAGAGGAGCTAAATGTTTGTTTATTCGCGTAGCGGCCTTCGTGGATGTGAGCAGCAGGCTCGATTCTCTTCAGCGCAGCTTCGCTTTCCTCTGTGGTCTGCAGAGCGTGAGCCTCAGCAGAGGAAACAAAACTGACAGCTGTTGCTGGAGTGTTTGTGGCGTGACTGGCAGATTTGCCTGCTGCCGTTTCGGCTGTTTGGGCCGCTTCGCCTGCTTCGTCTGACAGGCCGCGTCTCGCAGCGAACGCCGTCGTTGTTACTGAATAATGGATGCTTTAATTAGTCAGATCTGGAAGCCGGGCCCGACTTTGATTAGATATTTTCTCTCATGTCATCTGACTTTCATTTGATTCTCCGTGTTTCCTGCGGCTCCGGGACGCGGCGGAGTGGCTCTTTCTTACGGCCTATAGACGCGGGATTGATGTTCGTGAACTGTTAGGAATTTGTAGCTGGCTTTAAAGGATTAGAGACTAATAGAGCAAGCGTGCCCTCGAGAACACTTCTTGGAAATGCAGGTTTTTCATCTGCTTTAATTGGATTCTCCTTCATTTCATTTGGAAATATAGTAATTATATTTTGTGGGAAGCCAACAAAAAAATAAAAGCTTTAATTTGACGAAGGACAGATCTGTTGCCTCCGAGGGAGGCTCAGGAGCCACGGCTTTGTGGGAGAGATGAGATAAATGAATGGGTTTGTGGTTGAGATGAGTTCCAGAAGAGTTTCGTTCTGCATCAGGTTCTGGTCAGAACAGGCTTCTGAGGTTTGAGGAATGACAACATGATTAGCCTTGTTTTTATAGCGTGCCTTGTTCAACATCTGGAGATCGCCAGCTTTACAAAATGCAAATGAACAGCTGCGCCACAGCCTAAGGTCTTCACGCTCAATGCCAAGTGTAGAGTGCACTTAAAACGTAGTAAAAGCCTTGGGTCTTGTATAAAGAACTGTGTACATGTTTAAAAGGGACATTTTACTGCTTTTACACAAGGGAAAACAGCCCTGGGCTTTTAATGAAACCCCACCACAGCCCCTGTTCAGAACGCCCGCTTTCAGCACCTGTTCCTTTAAATGATAATGAGCCGCTCGCTGTTCACCCCGCCCCCGAGCGCACAGCAGTGAGGAGCGAGGAGCAGAAGCTCTGGTTTTTAGCCGTTTTCACTCTGTTCTCTTTCTTCTCCGTTTTTACTCAGTGCTCTTATTTCTCCGCGCTCATTGTGTCTGTTTTGCTGAGTTTAACCTCGTCTTTGCGCTCTCACGTAAACACGGGTCCAGCGCTGTGATTGGACAGACGAGGGGGCGGGGCCATTCTAAAGTCTCTGCACTTGACGTCAGAAGCAGAATCAGAACAGCTCGTTTTATCCCGTGTTTTCTGTGAATGGTTCTCTGAGTGTTGGTGGTTCTCTGCACCTGGGTCGAGCATCTTTTTTTTAATAACGTAGAGGGCAATAAAGTAAATCTGTGACTCTGGAGTGAATGAGCTCCACCCAGTGGTTTTGGAATGTGTTGGGGTTCATGATTAATCAACATGACCTCTCTGAAGCGCTCGTAGTTAGAAACCATCAAAATCTCACAGCAATGTTCCAATACTCTGGGTAAATCCTTCCCAGAAGAGTTCCTGCAGCAAGTAGAGGATGAACTTCCTGTTATTATACACCTCCACTGTGTAACCAGATGTTTGTGGACATCCAGCATTTCTTCGGAATGAGCCAGTGGACATAGACATTCGTCCTCAGCCAATCAGATTTCAGAGGTACACTATAAAGCAGGGTCTTCACATCCAGGTTCCAGGCCAGGATTTTAAAATGGCTGGCTGGTGTGGCACTGTAGATGCAGCTGCTAATGCACCAGGCGAGTGTCTTTGTGAAATTCCGATGTGGAACCGGGATCTGGATTTGAAGACCCCTGCTGTAAAAGGTGGTATATAAAAACGTCCTTCTCTCTGTCCTCTCTCCAGGTGAAGGATCGGGGTCCAGAGGCCACGCGGAGGTTCTTCAACTGGTTTTACTGGTGCATTAACCTGGGGGCCATCTTCTCTCTGGGGGGCATCGCGTACATCCAGCAGAGTTGGAGCTTCTCGGTGGGCTACATCATCCCGGCTGTGTGTTTGGGCGTCTCCCTTCTCGTCTTCCTGCTGGGGCGGACCGTCTTCGTCACCAAACCCGCCGACGGCAGCGCCTTCACCGACATGTTCAAGATCGTGGGCTCGGCCTGCTGCGGAGGGCCCAGCGAACCCCACCTGCTCAGGTATGTGGCAATTATCGGTTCCAATACGATAGAGATATCGTAGTCTTCTACACGACCTCATACAGCTGTATACATTGCGTTAGAGCAACGTGTACTAGACTTTTAAATGGGATGTGTTGAGAAGAAATCCCATGCTCAGTGCTTATACACATCATCAAGTGGGGATATGGAGGCCACCAACACACACACTGTGAAACAACACCACCAGTCTGTTTCCTGTGCGCTGCCTTAGTCAGAAAACACAGGATGAAAGGAGCCGTTCTGATTCTGCTCCACTTCTGACGTCAAGACAACGACTTTAAAATGGCCCCGCCCCCTCCTCTGAGTTTGTCCAATCACAGCGCTGGACCTGCGTTTATGTGAGAGCGCATAGACGAGGTTAAACGCAGCAAAACAGACACAACGAGCGCGGAGAAATAAGAGCACTGAGTAAAAACGGAGAAGAAAGAGAACAGAGTGAAAACGGCTAAAAACCAGAGCTTCTGCTCCTCGCTCCTCACTGCTGTGCGCTCGGGGTCGGGGTGAACAGCGAGCGGCTCGTTATCATTTAAAGGAACAGGCCCTGAATGCTGCCCTTGAGTTTGGACCAAAGCAGGTCACAGACGTTTCATTGAGAAACAGAACTGTGTTCCTCTGTGGAGACGAGGAGGACACGTCTTGGTGAAAGTGCTGCAGGTTTTAAGGAAAAGCACTGAATCAGTTCCTGCTGCTGTGAGAACATGTTTAACCCTTTCAGGTGTGTGTAATCCCTGAGCCCACTCCCCGTGGACCCGCTGTGTGTTTGGTATTCTCCTCAGCCGTGTGGCGAGTGTGTGCTGGTTCGAGACGCTGATTTTTATCCCTCCTTTCCCACCTGTCTCTTTGATCCGCCCTCCTGTCTCGCACCGTGGAGAAGTTCCTTTGAATCAAAGAGAACAATCGCATCGGGAAGAAAAGAGGAATGAACAGAAACCTCTGACACCAACGGCTTCACAGAGTCGGACAAATCCTCCAGACTTTCAACCAGACTTATTAAGAACACCTCTCTCTTTCCTCTCTGTATCTCTCTTTTCCTCCCTCTCCCTCTCTCTGTCTCTCTGTGTCTCTCTCTCTGTCTCACTCTCTCTATCTCTCTCTCACGCTCTCTCTCTCTCTCTCTCTCTCTCTCTCGCTGTCTCTCTCTCACTTTCTTTCTAAATCTGTATATTCTATTTCTCACCAATACCTTTCTCTTCTCTTCTCTTCTCCTGTCTTCTCTTTGTTCTGCTCTCTTCTCCTCTTTTCTCTTTTCCTCTCTTTTTGTCTCTTCTTGTTTCTTCTTCTTTTTTTCTCCCTTCTCTTCTCCTGTGTTCTTTTATCTTCTTTGTTCTACTCTCTTCTCATTTTCTCTTGCCTTCTCTTCTCTTCTCTTTTCTTCTCTTCTCTTCTCTTTTCTTGTCTTCTTTTCTGTTCTGCTCTCTTCTATTCTGTTCTGTGCTCTTCTCTCTCTCTCTCTCTCTCTCTCTCTCTCTCTCTGTTATATAACAGTAATATATTTTATTGCTCTTCCTGTATGTTATTGATTATAAGTGGAGCCGCTCTGTGTCCAGCTCTGCGTGGATAGACGCGTGTCCAGCTCTGCGTGGTCAGATGTGGGCCGCTGACCTCTTGTGTTCTGTGTTTCAGGCCTAAGCCCAGTCTCCTGGACGGAGCCAAGGTGACATACGGAGGGAAGTTCCCCGAGGAGAAAGTGGAGGAAGTGAAATCTCTGCTGAAGATCCTCCCTGTGTTTCTGGCCCTCATCCCGTACTGGACCGTCTACTTCCAGGTGAGAGAGAGAGAGAGAGAGAGAGAGAGAGGGAAAGAATGAGTGAGAGAGAGAGAGAGACAGAGAGAGGGAGAGAGCGAGAGAGAGGGAAAGAGTGAGTGAGAGAGAGAGAGACTCAGAGAGAGAGACTCAGAGAGAGAGAGACAGAGAGAGGGAAAGAGTGAGTGAGAGAGAGAGACAGACAGAGGGAGAGAGAGAGGGAGAGAGCGAGCGAGAGAGAGAGAGAGGGAAAGAATGAGTGAGAGAGTGACAGAGGGAGAGGGAGAGACAGAGAGAGAGAGAGAGAGGGAGAGAGAGCTTAATACACATCTACAACAAAACTGAAAGCCACAGTGACGTTTATAAAACAGTAGAAATTACAGATTAAATGTGATGTAAAATAACGTGGAAACAGGGCACATTTCTCCCGAGTGACGGAGGGCTACTGTGACTGCGGCTGTTCCAGGGCCTGAGTGGGTATTTCTTATTGTTAAAAGATGGGGAATTCCCCTAAATAACCGATGCCATGCTTTTTGTTCCAGTTTTCTCGTTCGTTCCCGAGCTCCGTGTGATTTACGCCTCTTTTATAACCGCTCTGTTTTAACGTAAAACACAACGTCACATTTAATACTGTGTCATAACTTCGGCACAGGCCTCTATTTTTATTTAGAAACCTCTCACACGACGCCACGGAGGATCTCTTCTTTAAATTGATGAGTCAGAACCAGAAGGGAGTTCCTGTTTCATTCATACTTCGGTCCTGAGAGTTTTATCAGTTCTCTTTTATAAGAAACGAGCTCTAAACCGCCGTAAAAGCTTTAAAACCAGCGCGCTCCCTCCTCAGAGTCTTCACCGTGACCAGAAGAGACCTTGCTGCTGACTCCGAACCTGAATAAACTCTAATGAAATATAAATGAAAACGTAAAGTGGAAAGTGAGAGTGTGTTGTGCAACTGTTTCCAACAGAAATAAGAGTGGATTCAATACACAGCCAGCAGTGAATGCTCTAAAACCTGAATGGAGAGAACTGGTGGTTTTCTGGTGGTGTATTTTCCTGTGTTTATTGTAAACAGAGAGTTATGAACTTTGCTTTTGTGGCTCTCAATAAAAGAGGAGAACAATGGGCTGCTCCTCAGTTGTTTTTCCACAAACTGGGCCTTGTTTCAGTGGTGGCTTTGTGCATTTTGTAAATTCTCTTAAGAGATTAATAAAGTGATATATCTTTGTCTTTTATTAATGTTTGTCTTTATAATGCAGTGACAAAACTCCTTAAAGGCGTAGTTCAAGATTCAAATAAGTGTGGTGTGTTCTCTCTGTGTCTGCGTGGGTTTCCTCCGGGTGACTGTCTGTGAGGTGTGTGGTGTGTTCTCTCTGTGTCTGTGTGGTTTCCTCTGGGTGACTGTCTGTGAGGTGTGTGGTGTGTTCTCTCTGTGTCTGTGTGGGTTTCCTCTGGGTGACTGTCTGTGAGGAGTGTGGTTGTGTTCTCTCTGTGTCTGCGTGGGTTTCCTCCGGTGACTGTCTGTGAGGAGTGTGGTGTGTTCTCCCTGTGTCTGCGTGGGTTTCCTCTGGGGTGACTGTCTGTGAGGAGTGTGGTGTGTTCTCTCTGTGTCTGCGTGGGGTTTCCTCCGGGTGACTGTCTGTGAGGAGTGTGGTGTGTTCTCCCTGTGTCTGCGTGGGTTTCCTCCGGGTGACTGTCTGTGAGGAGTGTGGTGCGTTCTCCCTGTGTCTGCGTGGATTTCCTCCGGGTGACTGTCTGTGAGGTGTGTGGTGTGTTCTCCCTGTGTCTGCGTGGGTTTCCTCTGGGTGACTGTCTGTGAGGAGTGTGGTGTGTTCTCTATGTGTCTGTGTGGGTTTCTTCTGGGTGACTGTCTGTGAGGTGTGTGGTGTGTTCTCCCTGTGTCTGTGTGTGGGTTTCTTCTGGGTGACTGTCTGTGAGGAGTGTGGTGCGTTCTCCCTGTGTCTGTGTGGGTTTCCTCCGGGTGACTGTCTGTGAGGAGTTGTGGTGTGTTCTCCCTGTGTCTGCGTGGGTTTCCTCTGGGTGACTGTCTGTGAGGAGTGTGGTGTGTTCTCTCTGTGTCTGTGTGGGTTTCTTCTGGGTGACTGTCTGTGAGGAGTGTGGTGTGTTCTCCCTGTGTCTGCGTGGGTTTCCTCTGGGTGACTGTCTGTGAGGAGTGTGGTGTGTTCTCCCTGTGTCTGCGTGGGTTTCCTCTGGGTGACTGTCTGTGAGGTGTGTGGTGTGTTCTCCCTGTGTCTGTGTGGGTTTCCTCCGGGTGACTGTCTGTGAGGTGTGTGGTGTGTTCTCCCTGTGTCTGCGTGGGTTTCCTCTGGGTGACTGTCTGTGAGGATGTGTGGTGTGTTCTCTCTGTGTCTGCGTGGGTTTCCTCTGGGTGACTGTCTGTGAGGAGTGTGGTGTGTTCTCCCTGTGTCTGCGTGGGTTTCCTCCGGGTGACTGTCTGTGAGGAGTGTGGTGTGTTCTCCCTGTGTCTGTGTGGGTTTCCTCCGGGTGACTGTCTGTGAGGTGTGTGGTGTGTTCTCCCTGTGTCTGCGTGGGTTTCCTCTGGGTGACTGTCTGTGAGGAGTGTGGTGTGTTCTCTCTGTGTCTGTGTGGGTTTCTTCTGGGTGACTGTCTGTGAGGTGTGTGGTGTGTTCTCCCTGTGTCTGCGTGGGTTTCCTCTGGGTGACTGTCTGTGAGGAGTGTGTGTGTTCTCCCTGTGTCTGCGTGGGTTTCCTCTGGGTGACTGTCTGTGAGGTGTGTGGTGTGTTCTCCCTGTGTCTGTGTGGGTTTCTTCTGGGTGACTGTCTGTGAGGAGTGTGGTGTGTTCTCCCTGTGTCTGTGTGGGTTTCCTCCGGGTGACTGTCTGTGAGGTGTGTGGTGTGTTCTCCTGTGTCTGTGTGGGTTTCTTCTGGGTGACTGTCTGTGAGGAGTGTGGTGTGTTCTCCCTGTGTCTGTGTGGGTTTCCTCTGGGTGACTGATAGGAAGTTAGAGTGATAAAACTGTAAAACTGTCCCCCACACCACACTGATCCTGAACCTCCTCCTTTATGAAGAAGGCCAGGCTAATTTCCTCCGGCCGAATGAACTCATAGCATCACATAGAGACGGGAGATGGTCCACACACACACACACACACACACACACACAGAGAAATGAGAATCCTCTCCCTCCCAATTACATGTAAAGGTCATTTCAGTGGCGGTGCCGTCTCTCGCAGGCTTCTCCCGTCTCTCTCTCTCTCTGGACTCTGGAGAGAACTGACCTCAGTGTATTTCAGGTTTCTTTAATTCTGCCGCAGCCCAGGGACCCCCCGCGAGACATAAAAGCTTTTGACCTGCGAGTTGTTACTGTAAATGAGAAAATGGCTGAGGATTAACCTGCGCTTTCAGACCGCGAGCGCCACACAGCAGACCTCCGTCTGAAGTGAGGAGGCTGTGATAATGCAGCGCTCTTCATAATTCAGTAGTGGCTCTACATCACTGTCCTGTATTTTTGGACCCGGTTCTGCACCCACTGACCGTACTGAGCATGCGGTTCATTCTGCAGTGACACTGAGGGGTTTAGAAACTCCAGGAGCGCTGCTGTGTCTGATCCAGATGTGTGTAGAAACACGGAGGTGATGGGTGTATAGTGCTGTGGGGGTTACTTTAAAGAAGGAGTGAGTGTGACCATGACGTCCAGCTGAGAGTCCACCTGTTTAACACCGTGTTATTGTTTACTGTACAGATGCAGACCACTTACTACCTGCAGAGTCTTCACCTGAGCATCCCCGGCACCGAGGCCAACGCCACTGACAACCCACCCGGTAAGACCCCCTCAGATCTCTCCGTGCTGTCGGAGCGCATGCTGTAAGACCTTTACCCCGCGTCCAGGAACAGAGGGAGTCCAGCTGCCCCTCTCACTAATCACAGATTAGAAACCTGCATGTGTTTCTCAGCGTGTGTGTGTGTGTGTGTGTGTTTATATCCACGTATGTATCCCCGGCTCTGACCCTCTCCTGGTGAACTGCCGCGGAGTGTTATTCCTGAAGACCCTCTGAGAGAGAGCCATCAAACGCTGTGCTGTTCCTGACGGTCAGGGAGCGGCCGAGTCTCTGCGTAGGAAACAGGAAGCAGCTGGAGGGGGTTCTCTGCACAGCTCTGGGGTTTTCAGGGTGAAGACGAGCACAAACCAGGACAGCTATTTACTACAGAGCTGATTTACATAAATTAAAGGCACAGTACCCTTCTGTCTGTTTAATGCACAAAGGTGAAGAGGGGCCTGCTTCCTGCTTCTAAAAACATATTTTAGAAGCAGGAAACCGAGGGGGAAGTAATAGACTGTGTACATGTGTCTGCTGTGATAGTGTTGGTGGAGTGTGTGAGTGTGTGTGTGGGGGGGACTCATAATCAGAGTCACAAGATGAAGGACAGGAGAGGAAGTGTAGAATTCAGGGAGGAACAGAAACTAGAGCGAGAGAGGAGAGGGAGAGAGGGGAGAGAGAGAGAGGGTAGAGAGAGAGAGAGAGAGAGAGGAGAGGGAGAGAGAGGGTAGAGAGAGAGAGAGAGAGAGAGGAGAGGGAGGAGAGAGAGGGAGAGAGAGAGGGAGAGAGAGGGAGAGAGAGGGGGGAGAGAGGGAGAGAGAGGGAGAGAGAGAGGGAAGAGAGAGAGAGAGGGAGAGGGGGGGATAGAGAGAGAGGGGGGGGTAGAGATAGCGAGAGAGAGAGAGAGAGAGTAACCTGATGGTAATCTGAGAGTAAAGACAGCAGTAACCTAGCTCTTTAGATTCTTCTGCTGTGTTTAGAGTCTACGTTTACACTCCCACAGCAGTCACACCATCCATAACTGCCCTCACAGACAGGGGGCGCTGTTTAAAGACCTGTGGTGAGGTTTCGGGCTCCAATCTCTTCATTTTCCCTCTGTTCTTCTTCTCGTCTTTCTTTCTTTCTTCTCATCAGAGAAGCGCTGGAGGCTATTCATCATTAACCAGGTGTTCACTACTCTGCTCCTCAATCCACATCACACACTAAACACCCCCTAATGTGACTAATCACACACACACACGCACGCACGCACACACACACGCGCACACTCCCTTTTTCTCATTCTTTACTCATTTGCTCTGTCTTTCTGCTTCTCTTTTTTATCCTTTATTTATCTCTTTTGATTTCTTTCTCAACATCCTTTTCTCTTTCACACACATGCACTCATTCACACGCACGCACACACACACACATATATATATATATACACACGCACACACACAACACACGCGCACGCATGCACGCCGACACACACACACACGCACGCAGGCCTCTTTCTTGAAGTTTCTCTTTTCACTGCATTCAGACTTTTCACAGTTTTACACTTCCTCTCCTTTCTGTGGTTCTATCACTCGCTCTTTACACTCGCTATCTCCCTCCCTTTGGCCTTTTCTCTCTCTATCCTCCTTTCTTTTTCACACACACTTTTGTCTATCTCTTTTGCTTCTCCTCTTTTTTCTCTCACCCATTCACTCACTTTTCTCCTCTGAAAATACTCTCTACTCTCTCTCTCTCTCTCTCCTCCTCTCTCTCTCTCTCTCTCTCTCTCACACTCTCTCTCCTCTCTCCCTCTCTCCCTCTCACGCTGTCTCTCTCTCTTCTCTCTCTCTCTCTCTCTCTCACGCTCTCTCTCTCTCTCCTCTCTCTCTCTCTCACGCTCTCTTCTCCTCTCTCTCTCTCTCTTCTCTCTCCCTCTCATGCTCTCTCTCTCTCTCTCTCTCTCTCTCTCTCTCCCTCTCATACTCTCTCTCGCTCTCTCTCTCTCTCCTCTCTCTCTCTCTCTCTCTCTCTCTCTCTCTCCTCTCCATGCCTCTCTCTCTCTCTCTCTTCTCTCTCTCCCTCTCATGCTCTCTCTCTCTCTCTCTCTCTCTCTCTCACACTCTCTCTCCTCACTCTCTCCTCTCACACTCTCTCTCTCTCAACCTCTCTCTCTCTCTTGCTCTCTCTTCTCTTGCTCTCTTTCTATCTCTCTTTCCATCTCTTTCCATCTCTCTCTCTTTCTCTCTCTCTCTCCCTCTCTTGCTCTCTCTTTCTATCTCTCTTTCCATCTCTTTCCATCTCTCTCTCTCCCTCTCACGCCCTCTCTCTCTCTCTCTCTCTCTCTGTGTGTATAGAATGTATTAGTGTGTATTTTGTAGATAGTATCTTGTTTTGGCCACTTGAGGGTGCTGAGGGTATGAAAATAAAGCAGCCAGTGTGTATATATACACACACTCACACACACACACACACACAGATGTCTTCTGTGCGAGCGCTGGTCTTTATACACTCTGAGGAGGAGGGAGATCAGATACGACAGTGTCCTCTTTCCATCAGTTACTGCTGTGTGGATTAACTGCTGTTTGTCACGCTGTAACAGCACTGTCCTCCCCTGAGTGGGTGTGTGTGTGTGTGTGTGTGTGTGTGGACTCGAGATGAACGTCAGAGATGAACGAGGGTGTGTGATGATCAGAGAGAAAGCCTGTAATCGATGGGGAGGGGGTTGGATGGTGGGATCACAGCTGGCCAGAAGTTTATGGACACCGACCTGCAGTGTGTCCTCCCTCACTGCAGTAACTCTCTCTGCTCGTCTAGAACCTTGCTGTGAGGGGTTAATGGCAGCCGCACACAGCTTCAGTCACATGATTAGCTCTGCTTCATCAATCATCCCAAAGAAGGAGCGTATGACTCGGAGAACACAGTTCCACTGTTCCAGCTCAGCGCTGAGGGCTTTACACTCCTCCGGCCTACGCTTGGCATTGGGGGTTATGACATTAGGCTGTTTGTTTGTTGAAATGTGTGCAGTGGTGTCCTATGGAGGAGGGTTTTACACTGTGTGTCTGTGTGTGTGTAGATGAGGTTCCAGTTCCCCGCCGCCTGGCTGACGATGTTCGACGCGGTGTTGATCCTGATGCTGATTCCTCTGAAGGATAAGCTGGTGGACCCCATGCTGCGCCGCAGGGGGGCTGCTCCCCTCGTCTCTGAAGAGGATCGCCGTCGGGATGTTCTTCGTCATGTGCTCCGCTGTCGCCAGCAGGTGGGACAGACACACACACTCCTCTAATGAAACCATAGCTCCACTTGAACGACACCAGAGGACAGTTGGGTCCCGATCAAACCCAGTACATAGTGAGAGTGCAGTGGTGGAACTGAGTAATGACCATGACGTAGTAAACTGTGGGAACAAGATACAACTGCTACCACTGCTCCACATCTAAAATCCCAGGCTAATTACATACGACGGCTTATTATTATTAATACGAACTAAAGGTACTTCAGAGCAAGCTAGTCATATGTAATAGACGTGTGTAATAACACTCAGTGTCCACCGGGCGGCCAGTGGTGTTTACTGTGTAATCTCAGAGACCTGACTATCACATTCCCACACGTTACTAGTGTTTACTCCGGAGTTATCGGGTCTGGAGATGTCCTGGAGTCAACTGCAGCTCACGGAGGGAGATTTTCTGTGTGAGACGTCCTCTCACAATGGGTGGTGAAATGTAGCCGTGGGGGCGGAGCCTGTGCAGTGCGTGCGGGAGAATCTCCGGAATAATTCTCACGCCGTTCTCACATGCGCTGACTCTGACTTTATCTGAAGTGTTTGGGTGCGAGGTAATGACGAGTGTTGGGACGAATGTTGCGGGTGGTTCACGTTCACACACACACACAGCTCACACACACACACACCGCCCCAGAAACGTAACTACGCATCGCGTCAACGCAGACCACATCGACTGCGACTGGTCCACAGTCGTACGAACATGGATCAGCTGCTGAAGTCCAGTTAAATAATCTCCACACAGCAGCGCATTCCCCACCAGAGATCTCCTCAGACATCAGTTCAGACGTCACACAGCGAATACAAACATGGAACAAAGGGAAACGCACAGAAAAAACAATGCTACGATGAGCGGGACCTCACACATCTGTGCTCTGATCAGCAGCACTCTACACACTCTGATACACTCACACACGTGCCACACACTCGTGTTTGAGGTTCATGTAACTACACACACACACACACACGCACACACACACACACACACGCACGCAAACACATGATCTGTCTGATAAGCTCAGCAGCACCGCATCTTCTTGTCTTGTAAATCTGCTCTGTAGATGCACACACACACACACACACACACACACATCACACATCTGTGAGATATGATCACTCACACACCCCAGCAGTGTCACACTGTGAGAAGCTGGTTGTTAACAACGACATGTTCTAAGTTTACCAGCGTCAAACAGACCACTTTAAAAGCGTGTGTGTGTGTGTCTCTGTCTCTCTCTTTCTCTCTCTCTCTCTCCTCTCTCACTCTCTACCCCCTCTCTCTCTCTTTACCCCCCCTCTCTCTATCCTCTCTCTCCCTCTCTCTCTCTCTCTCTCTACCCTCTCTCTTTCACTCTCTCTCTCTCTCTCTCCTCTCTCTCTACTCTCTCTCTCTCTACCCTCTCTCTCTCACTCTCTTTCTACCCTCTCTCTCTCTCTACCCCCTCTCATCTCTCTCTCACTCTCTACCCCCTCTCTCTCTCTCTTTACCCCCCTCTCTACCCTCTCTCTCTCTACCCCCCCTCTTTCTCTCTCTCTCTACCACCCCATCTCTTCTCTCTCTCTCTCTACCCCCCCCTCTCTCTCTCCATCTCTCTACCCCCTCTCTCTCTTTACCCCCCTCTCTCTACCCTCTCTCTCTACCCTCTCACTCTCTCTCTCTCTCTCTACCCCCTCTCTCTCTCTTTACCCCCCTCTCTCTACCCTCTCCTCTCTCTCACTA
>NW_027101310.1:0-13172 GCF_029633855.1 Hoplias malabaricus
CTGAATTGGTGTGCCTATGTGAATGCCTGCATTTCACACAGGAAGTGGGAAGTTGATAGTGGTGCGTTCAGAAACACTTCTTTATTTCAATCACAAGCTTCTGTGTGTGTGTGGAAGCAGCAGACTTCCTGGTCAAGCAGTGCAAATCACTATAGCAATATGTGACTAAACACTGTCCGGCAAGTCCTTAGCTGCCCCCTGTACACGTCCACATCGAGCCACAGTTGGTAAGCCACGACTGAAGCAATCGCAGACGAAACAGCATGCTACTCCATCCGTCACTGATGACAGCACCACAGCTGGGGTTCAGCCACTCCTCACTTATGAGAAAAGAGAGGGCGTATGTGTACATTCAGAGCTTTTTCTAATCTCACCAAAAAAAATCAAGATTTATTTAATGCTGAAACAATTAGGCTTTTATTTTCAATCCCCAAAATAATTATACTTTACCTTTTTGTTTATTTACTTATTAATTGCTCTATTGTAAACACAGAGAAACTGATTTCTTTAAATTAAAAAAATAGCCCTAAAAGTCACAACCACTTATTACTAATGTAAAATGTAGACAAGTTGTGTTATTAACAAAACAAAGTTTTGAAAATATGTATAATAATGTGCACATTTTTAAGAATTGCAGACACTGACATGAGAGCAAAGAGCTGGTTAGATTTAAGGGAAGCTGTGGATTCTTTTAAAGTAACCATTCGACTGCTTCTCCAATTGGCCATTTGTTCTTATTTTTAAAATTCGAGAAGTGGGTTAGAATTAATGCGCTGTCTTATAGAACTTGTAAATTTTGGGGTTTTGGGTCCACTACGCTGTGTTTGAGTACAACCAGACATTCTGTCATCACTAACAGAAAAGATAGGCAGCAGTTCATGTGTAAGCTTGATTCTAATATTATAAATGATGCTTGCTATTTTCAGTATTCAAGTCTTTCATGTGTTTGAACAAGGCATCTGACCGCCTGTGAACTCTCTCTCATTCTTTTCAAAGCATCATGTGCCAACAGCCAGGAATGGACCCTGAATCGCTCTATTCCAGAGTTGAGACTGGTAAGACTATTACATTATCTTCATACAAACAGGAA
This sequence comes from Hoplias malabaricus, assembly GCF_029633855.1. Taxonomy (NCBI): domain Eukaryota; kingdom Metazoa; phylum Chordata; class Actinopteri; order Characiformes; family Erythrinidae; genus Hoplias; species Hoplias malabaricus. Next base: position 1,091 of record NW_027101310.1, read on the forward strand.
TAAACTAAAGGGTAAATGGACAATACAAGTGTTTATGTAGATTTTTAAAGATTTAAAGGCTTATTAACTTAGTCATATATTGGAATTCATTTCAAAATAATAAAACACTGACAGCATTCTGTTTAAACATTGTCCCACCCTCATTATTCAGGTCCTCAAATCCAGATTTATAAATCCAGTTTCCAGTCCTGGATTTTGTAATCACTATTATATAACAGACTAATTGACTGTTGTCAAATTGCCATTCAGTGTCTTGCCCTCCACAAATGATAAAAATTAGGACCAGCCTTGTTTAGTAAAATGAACGTAGTCATGTTGTAGAACCTACTACCATATTCACATGAAAGTGCACATGAGTTAGTTAACTTAGTTATTGCTTATAAATTACCGCTGTCAGGTTTTAAAAATGTATATCCATTTGTGTGGAATTTTTGTTTACTCATTTGAACACAGCAGCTGCCCTTCACAACTTCTTGATAAATGGGCCAATAGAAATGCTGCAAAATTACTTGAAATAAAATATTTTTACATCGCAGTCACACAGCTCCAGAGGCCTGGAGATGGTGGGTTCGATTCCCGCTCCGGGTGACTGTCTGTGAGGAGTTGGTGTGTTCTCCCTGTGTCCGCATGGGTTTCCTCCGGGTGATTGTCTGTGAGGAGTTGGTGTGTTCTCCCTGTGTCCGTGTGGGTTTCCTCTGGGTGACTGTCTGTGAGGAGTGTGGTGTGTTCTCCCTGTGTCCGCGTGGGTTTCCTCCGGGTGACTGTCTGTGAGGAGTGTGGTGTGTTCTCCCTGTGTCCGCATGGGTTTCCTCCAGGTGACTGTCTGTGAGAGTGGGTGTGTTCTCCCTGTGTCCGCGTGGGTTTCCTCCGGGTGACTGTCTGTGAGGAGTGTGGTGTGTTCTCACTGTGTCTGCGTGGGTTTCCTCCGGGTGCTCCGGTTTCCTCCCACAGTCCAAAAATCCACGTAGGTGGATTGGTGACTCAAAAAGTGTCCGTAGGTGTGAGTGAATGTGTGTGTGTGTTGCCCTGTGAAGGAGTGGTGCCCCCTCCAGGGTGTATTCCCGCCTACAGATAATGAATGAATGAAAAAAAAAACTATTTTTAAATTGACTTTCATTGAAAGTTAAAGAGGTTTTTCCCTTCTCCTATAAAGTTGCTATTTTGGGAGATCCGTTTTTTTTTTTAACTGGACAGTGCAGGCGCAGCAGGTAGTGTCGCAGTCACACAGCTCCAGGGGCCTGGAGGTTGTGGGTTCGATTCCAGCTCCGGGTGACTGTCTGTGAGGAGTTGGTGTGTTCTCCCCGTGTCTGCGTGGGTTTCCTCCGGGTGCTCCGGTTTCCTCCCACAGTCCAAAAACACACGTTGCAGGTGGATTGGCGACTCGAAAGTGTCCGTGTGTGTGAGTGAATGTGTGTGTGTCTGTGTTGCCCTGTGAAGGACTGGCGCCCCCTCCAGGGTGTATTCCCGCCTTGCGCCCGATGATTCCAGGTAGGCTCTGGACCCCCCGCGACCCTAAATTGGATAAGCGGTTACAGATAATGGAAGGATGGATGTTTTCTGATTGTTCTTCATGTGTATAATGCTCTAATATAAGTCTAGCCTTGTTTGTTGAACAAAAAATAAACACCAAGATGAGGCAGTTCTGTTAAGAAAAATATATTTGTGCTCTAGTGTCTGATTTCTGAGGAAGAGAGTACAGTGCAGTAGAAGTGTAAATGTTGAATGTCTTCTTTGTTACTTCTGTTTCTCTCTGGGTTCATTCAGGGGGTGCTCGGTAACATGCGGAGTGGAAAGACTGCGCTGGTAAACAGGTTTATCACAGGAAGCTACCTTCCCCAGGAGTCACATGAGGGTGAGAACTTTGGCCTCTTTCAACAGCCTACACTGTCTAATCCTCAATGAGATTTCACATGCAGCCCATGATTCTTATCTAGTTAGGACTGGATTTTTGTTTTGTTTTTTTGTTAGAGGAAATCATCCAAGTAAGTAATTTATTTATAAGGCACATTTAAAAACAAAGTGCTGAAAATAACAATACATTAAAAAACACACACATGTAAACATAGTACATAAACTTCACGACAAAAACATAAGCCATCAACTTAAACAGAAGGGTCGGAGGCTATCCGATCAAAAAAGGTTTTAAGTTTAGTTTTAAAAATGTGAATAGAAGGTGCCGACCTGATATCCAAGGGTAGGCTGTTCCATAGTTTTTGCGCTGCAACTGCAAAGGCCAAGACCATATGACCTCAAAGACCTGAGGAAATATTGAGTTTGAGCAGATCTCCTTTATAAGAGCAGACTCATTCAGGGACTTAAAAACGGTTAAAAGGCCAAAGACAATATACATCTTTTACAATAAGCCTTTCTGGCCTTAAACTAGCAATTAACATCTTATTTGTTATGTTATGAAGTAGTCTGTAGCAAAGCAGCTCTACGTCACATTTGTTTGACCAAATTCAAAATTTTGCATTGCTTTTCTTAATTATTGTCCTTTCACTACAATACCCAGCATGCATTCTGCAACTATGCCACACTGCTGACAATATCCACCCCAATACTGTTATTCTTTTAAAAATCTTTCAAACTTTGCTACTGCTCTCAAGATAAAACGGCATCCCCCTATTTAACAGCACTTTTTACAGTGGTTTCTCTTAGCACACTTAAAGCTATTTTTGGAATATGATACCGTTTCAGTAGCTAATTAAGTCTTGCATGTTTCCTCATATGAACTCACGCTGTTCCTTTTGAACTGCTACCAACACAATGACAACGAAAACTCAGCATGATTTAAGGAGAATGCTAACTGACTAGATCTTTTATGTTAGCACACTTTGTGTTAGCTAACAGACACATATGTATTTGCTAGCACTAAAATGGGTGATGGGGAGAGGGGTGAGCTTCCTACACACACAAATAGAGAGAGGCCACTTTCGCTGTCTTGGACTCCTGACATGAAATGGCTTAGGCATCACTGGGGATTAAACTCAGTAAAAAATGTTGTACCCCTGATTGTCTCTTTATAACTGACACAAACCCAGATCTCATTAAATACTGGTTCCCAATTTTATTTCCTTTCTCCCTTATCAGGTGGCAGATACAAGAAGGAGGTACTGGTGGATGGACAAAGCCATTTGCTTCTTATTCGTGAGGAAACAGGCCTTCCTAGTCCACAGGTTTGTGACAATTTTTAGTGACTAGCTTAGTGACTAGTTTGTGAAGACCAAGCCCTCAGAGACGTAATAAAAAAGTAAACATTTTTTTTTAATTAATCATGAATGGACTTAATCGTTTTATATGCATTCTAAACCATAACCATAACTTTGTCCTGTAGTTCAGCAACTGGGTGGATGCCGTCATCATGGTGTTTAGCCTGGAAAATGAAGCTAGTTTTCAGGAAGTATACAACTGTTTCAGTGAACTGAGTGCCCACCGCAGCACTGCGGACATCGCCCTCATTGTAGTGGGTACCCAAGGTAGGTATCACACATACTTGTGGTCTGCAGCAGATTTACACCTACTCCAACCTCTCAGAATAATAGTGCTGACCAGTTTTCCCATATGGTCAACAAAGAACTGATCCTAAGTCAGCTCTTTTATAGGTGGCAGTAGAATCAATGTGTCGCTGTGCTATTCTCCACAGATAAGATTAGTACTACTAACGTCCGTGTGATCGAGGATAAGAGGGTGCAGCAGCTTTGTGCAGATGTGCGACGCTGCACATATTATGAAACCTGTGCCACCTATGGACTGAACGTGGACAGAGTCTTCAATGAGGGTTCGGCTCTTTTTTGACTTAGAAATAATATAATCCTTAATAAAACATATTATCCAGGGAGTTTTTAATGGCCAGTTTAGCTTTGTTTTTTAGTATTATTTCTTGAAACAAACTTAATTCTGTGCATTATATGTTTAGAATTGGTGTGTTGCACGTTATATTCATGCTAATATGCCAGTGTTCACCTCTCAGCGTCCCAGAAGATAGTAGCAGCAAAGAAACAAGCTGCTCTTCTAGCTTCCTGCAAGTCTCTTCCCAACTCCCCCAGCCACCCTGGAGCCTCCACACCAGTGGCTTCTTCATTTCCAGGACAGGTACTACCTTCCTAATCTCTCAGTATGGTTCTGGTGTCATAGATTATCAGATAAACAGATAAGAGCGGGTCAGACTTATCAAAGCGTCTCACACCTACATTGCTACAAAAACATTTGGTTTATCTTTATAAAGTACATTTCTCCCTAGAGCTTTAGAAGTATACAGCCAGGGTACAGGAAACCCACTCTAACAAGCTTCTTGCCTGAGGTGGGAGTCTAACCCTAGTATGAAGTCGTATTATCTACTATGCTATTGCATTTTTATAAGATTATAAAGACTTATTAAAGGAATAAATCGCAGTACTATACATAAAATCAGAATAAATTATAGTTCTTATAAATGTTTTTAAAATTAGAAGTGTTCTTTATGAGACACAGACCTAGAGAATGATGGCTGCTTAAAACAATCCAATAAGTCGCTACAACAGTAGAGACCTTCTGCTACAACAGACATAAAACAGGCTCTAAATGTTATAAATAGTTACCGTGGTTAGATCTTTGCAGCCACCTTCCTTTAAGTGTGTGTGTATGTGTGTGTGTGTGTGTGTGTGTGTGTGTATGTATATATTAAATAGATGCCAAAAGAGCAAACTATATAGTGAGTACCTTACCGCCACCCATTTGTTAAACTGTTAAATTATATGGTGTGTTTTACTCAGGATTCCTTTTTGAATGAGGCACAATAGTCATCCAATAAGAACAGAGGTAATGATGATGATGACATTCTTATTTAAGGTCCAGTAAAAGCCTGTTTAATTTTAAGGAATAGAGAGAGGTTAGAAAATGTAATAATAATAATAATAATATAAATTTTTTGAGTACATAAACCCCCACACGTCATATGTGAACACTAAAATACAAAAACATTATAAGATAAGGGTCTTCAAAAAAAAAAAAAAGTTGTCATGTTCTATCTTGGTGTCTGTCTTCTCTACTCCGCCCACCTACCCCCACTTCATTCTATATCTGTTCCATTTAACATCCTTCTCTGTCTGTCCTGTGTCTCTCTCTCGTCTCTCTCCCTCTCCCAGGCCAGTAATGGGGGTCAGAGTAGTGATTACTCCTCCTCTTTGCCCTCCACCCCTGTGATAGGTCACAGAGAAATACGGGTAGGGGCAGGGGGAGAGGGGGGCTCCCAGAGAAACGTCCCTCGCCGACGGACCTCCTTATTCACGGTTAGTCTTTTAGTCTCCATACTGTCCAAAAAGTGAAGTAGCACAGAGATTTTTGGGGAGAGAGAGCCATTCCCTTCTCACAATAAGAGAGCTGTTTGAGGAGTGAATGATTGCAGAAATGCAATTGTTTCATAAGCGGAGGAACTCAAAGCATGTCAGATAAGCTCTCTATCATTCTGTCTCTCACCACATCTCATGTTTTGTCTGTCTTCCTCTTTCTGGCTCTGTCTCTTTCATCTCTGTGTATCACTGATGCTTAATCTGACATGCCTGCCATTTTAGAACCGCCGGGGGAGTGACACTGAGAGGAAGACCCCAGACAGCAGAGCTGATGTGGGAAGCAGCAGACCAGTTGTTATTAAACAGGTATGAGTACAGGCTGAAGGTGGCATGGTGACACAGCAGGTGGTGTCGCAGTCACACAGCTCCAGGGACCTGGAGGTTGTGGGTTCGAATCCTGCTCCGGGTGACTGTCTGTGAGGAATGTGGTGTGTTCTCCCTGTGTCTGCGTGCGTTTCCTCCGGGTGACTGTCTGTGAGGAGTGTGGTGTGTTCTCCCTGTGTCTGCGTGCGTTTCCTCCGGGTGACTGTCTGTGAGGAGTGTGGTGTGTTCTCCCTGTGTCTGCGTGGGTTTCCTCCAGGTGACTGTCTGTGAGGAGTGTGGTGTGTTTTCCCTGTGTTTGCATGGGATTCCTCCGGTTGACTGTCTGTGAGGAGTGTGGTGTGTTCTCCCTGTGTCTGCGTGGGTTTCCTCCGGTTGACTGTCTGTGAGGAGTGTGGTGTGTTCTCCCTGTGTCTGCGTGGGTTTCCTCCGGGTGACTGTCTGTGAGGAGTGTGGTGTGTTCTCCCTGTGTCTGCGTGGGTTTCCTCCGGGTGACTGTCTGTGAGGAGTGTGGTGTGTTCTCCCTGTGTCTGCGTGGGTTTCCTCCGGGTGACTGTCTGTGAGGAGTGTGGTGTGTTCTCCCTGTGTCTGCGTGGGTTTCCTCCGGGTGCTCCGGTTTCCACCCACAGTCCAAAAACACACGTTGGTAGGTGGATGTGTGACTCAAAATTGTCCGTAGGTGTGAGTGAGTTGATCTCTAAGTAAGCAAAATATTTTTGATGTTACAGTTATCTCTCATAGGGTAATTGCACCAATTTTTCAACCTTTAATTCATAACACATTATTCATTTACTGCCATTCAGATTAGTTTAATGTGAAACACTTTCCTGTCCAAAACAACCAATGAATAGCATCATTAGCAGATGAAGTTGGATGATTTTGATGTCATTGGGGAAAAAAGTGATGCAGCTATGCTCCCGAAGTGGTAACATTTTTTTTGTTTGTTTCTCTGTTAGGGCACTTTATGGAAACGGAGTGAACGCTCTTTGAACAAGGAATGGAAGAAGAAGTTTGTCACACTGTCCAACAGTGGCATGTTAACGTACCATTCGAACATCAATGTGAGTCGCATTTCATTTGTTACACGGGACGTGCAGTGACTGAATCAGGCTGAAGTCTCCACTTATAGTTCAGGAATCACAGGAATTATGGCCTAGTTTTTAATCACATTGTTAAATAAAACCCACATCCACTATGTGGTTGCAGTTGGGGGCTTTCTGAGGACCATGGGAACAGAATTATTTATTATCCTGCTTAAAAAAAACAGCACCAGTAACCACCAACAACATTTGTTTGGTTTGGATGCTGCTAAACTGATTAGCAGCAAAGTTATGAATACACCAATCATCACCAAAACAGCATATGTTTTGTTGCCAGACTGGAATGCGGGGTCAATAAACAGGATCTCGTTGACAAGCAAAACTAAACTAGACTAGCACACAACTGTTTAGACACACAAGAGTATTCATTTAAAGGATAAAACAAAGGGCCTGGGGAAGTGCTAGCTACTGGTATATGTTCATATTTGTTAGCAACAGTTTACGAAATCTTACTCACAGTCAATTCAGGCAGAAGATTCACACAAACAGGCATTATCACTGCAGAGCATCTAGTTAAGAAAAGGGGAAGATGACGAAAGCAGAATGATGTATTTATATAAAGTGAGACAAAGGACAATTTCTTCTTCTTGTTTTGTTTTGTTTCTTTGTTGAGTATTTCAATTCTCTTGCTGTAGGAACTGTTTTACATTTTAACGAACAGGCAAGCGTACACACTCTTCCAGCTTTAATAACTGGGGTTATTCATTCTGCCTATTACATAATTTACAAATCCTTCCTAAATAGCCTCTTTCTCCAGAAAGAGAGATTGATTGCCATTTGTCTATAGCCTAGAGTTCAAGTCATTTCTTATCTGCATTAAAACCTTCATTTTCACATAATGTAAATGAGGTGTTTAAATACAAGGTACCAATTTCAAGAGCCATTTTGCATCACTAAAGAATTGTACGAATGATGTAGCCATTTGAAGGTTTTCCTGTTCAAGCCAAGAGTCTATTTTAATAGTTTTTTTGCTGCACAGAATTTACAATATTAAATTAAATATTAAAACAAAAACCTGCATCTTCTGAATGTGCATTTTAACATTTGTGTATGACTAATAACAGGAGTATAAGCAAAACACTCACTGCAAAGAAATGGACCTGCTGCGTGTGACTGTGAAAGTACCAGGAAAACGTCTGCACCGAGCCGCACCTCCAAGCGGCCCTGCCCCGGGGGTCAATGGCCTCACAAAAGACAAGCCACCATCTGAAGGGGCGACTCCATGTGAGTGATGCAGGAAACTTATTGTATTTGGATATCATTTTACAGTAAGCTCTTTACCTTTGACTTGGATCTCTTCTTCCTCTGTGTATATAGCAAGTCTTCTGACTGTAGATGAGGCGGCTGGAACAGGTTCTCAAGATGACCAAAGAGTTAAACGCTGCCCTTCATCTGTGTCCAATAAGGGAGTGAGCATGGGTATGTCAGTGCGTCTCGGTAAATTAAATTCAGTTAAATTAAACATTAGTTCATTAGGCCTGAAAAACAAAATAAAGTTTGAATTATGTGTTTGATACCACCCTTTTAAACAGACTCCAGCTTTGAGGGATCTCTGGGCTCTCCTTTGGGAAAAGACCTCACACCATCCTCCCCTATGACAGACAGGAAGACCAAGACCAAGAGGAAAAAGAGCATGAATGTGAAAGGAGACATTGCAGCCAGTCAGGCTGATGGTGAGCACCATTACAACCACGAAAACCAATTACAGAACAAGCAAACTACACCACATTATTATTCATTCAATGTGTTTTAAGTGTCCAAATGTGATGAAGGGCCAATGTCAATGTCAGTTAAACCAGTAGACATTGTAAATGTTAACGGTAGCCTTCGGTTTCATGGCTGTTGATGAATCAGTTTACACCACTCATGACAATATGACCACCTCCTTGTATCTACACTCACTGTCCATTCTATGAGTTCCACTAACCATATGAGAGCACTTTGTTGATATATAACTAAAGACTATAATTCATTTGTTGCTCTGTATACTTTATTTTCCCATTTTCACCTTGTTCTTCAATCTTCAGGACCACCACAGGGCTGGCATGATTGGGACGGTGGGCCAGTCTAAGCGCTGCGGTGACACTGATGTGGTGGGGGTGTGCAGTGCTGCTTAAGTTTTAAAACACTGTCCACTCTGTTAAGACACCTACCTTGTTCTCATTCCAGCAGTGACACTGAGGGCATTAAAAATTCCAGCAGCTCTGCTGTGTCTGATCCACTCTTACTAGTCACTTCAGCACTTAGACTGGCCCACCATCCAAATCATACCAGCTCTGTGGTGGTCCTGTGAGGGTCCTGATCTTTGAAGAACAGGGTGAAATAGAGATAAGAATGTATGCATAGCAATAGATGGACTACGGTCTGTAATGAAGAACTACAAAGTGCTCCTGTGGACAGTGGAGCTGAGAGAATGGACAGTGAGTGTCGGTCATTATGTTATGATTTGATTGTGTATATGCTATAATAAGCTAAAAGCTTAAAGAAGCCTACTGAAGTTTTCCTTGCTTGCCTTCTGTTCTTTCTGGCTCTATTTTTACACTGTGTAAATGCATTCTATGAAATTACCTTATATTCTCTTTTGCTTCTCTCTTTTTTCTCTTCCCTTCTCTTTTTCCTTCCTCTCCCTTTGTCCTCTGCTGTCCTGGGCTAATTTCTCGCTCTGCAAGCCAAGCGCAAAATGTGGAAATTGAAAAGCTTTGGTAGCTTGCGAAACATTAACCGAACAGGTAATAAGGAGCCACGTGGTGGAGATTGTACTGTTGAGCTCCAGAGTGCCTGGATGTTGCTCTGCTGTGTGTGGATGTGTGCTTGTGTGTGACCTTGATCATTTCTCAGCCTCGATGCCACATCATTAGATTACAGCAAATGGATTTGTGTGACCATTTCCATTCTTCTCTCTGTCTCTTCCTCTCTTTTTCTTTCTCTCTCCCTATCTCATATGTCATGGTAATGAGAATTGAATGTATTAGTCCAAGAGCTTATATGGGTGACTCCCATTGATTACTTCCTGCCTGACAAATAAATGTTGCATGTACTTCACAGAGGAGGAGAGTGCAGACTTCATCATCATTTCCAGCACAGGGCAGAGTTGGCACTTTGAAGCCCAAAATCACGAGGAAAGGGATGCCTGGGTACAGGCCATCGAGAGCCAAATCCTGGCCTCTCTGCAACTCTGTGAAAGTAGAAATAAGGTTGGTTTTTGCAATGGTTCATAAGCAAAACAAAACTGTCTTTACGTATGGTTTGTACAATTTTGAAAGCCCAAAAAACACATGGCACGTTTGCAAGCTTTCATTCCAGCCAAGCTGGAGCACACCAATCCAACTGAGGTCTAGAGAGGATGGTTTATTACTCGCCCAAGGGGATTCTCAGTGATATATTATCATTTGAATTATAACATGAAAATAATATAGTGTATTGTGCAGAGCATGGGTAGGTCAGTTGATCAGGTAAGCTCCTGCTTGGCCGGAATAAGGCATTATTATGCACCCCTGCATTATGGGAATGAAAGTACCTACCATAAGTGTGTGTGTGTGTGTGTGTCAGACTCGAAGGTGCAGCCAGAGTGAAGCTGTGGCAATACAAGCCATACGCAATGCAAAGGGCAATGACCACTGTGTGGACTGTGAGGCACCAAGTGAGTGCTACCTCAATCTATCACCAATTCTCATAGATATAATAACCTACTACCCAGGACCAGAGCTAAACTTTTATTGTAGCTGCAAACACTGTGGAGTACAATATGAATGATCCTTATTCTCTCCTCTAACAGATCCCACTTGGGCAAGCCTTAACTTGGGGGCACTCATTTGTATTGAGTGCTCAGGTATCCATCGGAACCTTGGGACACACTTGTCCCGAGTGCGCTCCTTGGACTTAGATGACTGGCCCAGTGAGCTTACCAAGGTATTAACTGCTATAGGAAACCACATGGCCAACAGCATTTGGGAAAAGTGTACACAAGGTCGCCAAAAACCCACACCTGAAGCAACAAGGTGAGTGGAAATTCTTGAGATTGTTTCAGTTACAGGATGAGGTTCATAGCTGATTGCAACACTCTTTGATGACATGCAGCCAAACCTGACTGTAGCCTAGCTGTGGATGGGTGCCAAATAGATGTTTGTGCCAGTCTCACTGTTGGAGATCTGCCTTCATGTAGAGTTGTGGTCCCCATTTCTCTCCTCCTGGAAATTCAACTGTCATACAAATTTATATCTAATTAACTATGCTTCCTATTTACGTAAGGGTAAAGTGTATGTCGGAGGCAATCAAGGACTTGAGAAATTAAGCTGGAACAGTCTATGGTTGGAACTAGAATGTGCAAGGTGGTGGATCTAAAATTTAGAGGAATTCCACTGTTGCAATTGTATTTTTTTCACCACAAAAAGTGCCATGATCCTTTAAGAAAATCCAGGCAATAATCGTAGAAATTCCCAAGAAAAACACAGATGGCAAACATAGTCACACACAGATAAACATATAACTACATCGGCCTGTTTCATTTGTATTTCACTCAGAGAGCAGAGGGAGTCTTGGATCAGAGGTAAATATGAGCAGAAGCTGTTTGTGGCGCCCCTGCCGACTCTGGCTGAGAACCCAGGAGAAGTGACATCAACTCAGCTGCTCAGAGCTGTCACAGAGAGAGACCTTCCCCAACTCTTGCTGCTGCTGGCTCACAGTGCCAAAGAACAGCTCAATGCCCCAACAGCAGGATCCCCTCTGCATTCTCAAAGCCCCCTGCACGCTGCTTGCCAACTGGGAGATGTAGTCATGACTCAGCTCTTAGTCTGGGTAAGGATGCCATACACAGTGAAAATGCATGCTGAACATATGTGAGAACGCAGTTCACAACCGCCAAATATAACTACGGCCACTGCCCTCATTAACACATCATGTTACATGTAAAAATAAAGTTAACACCCGCCAAGTATATATATATATATATGACAATTTTTAAACACTGTTTATATTATGGGCAGCACGGTGGTGCAGCAGGTAGTGTGGTAGTCACACAGCTCCAGGGACCTGGAAGTTATGGGTTCGATTCCCGCTCCAGGTGATTGTCCAGGAGTGTGGTGTGTTCTCCCTGTGTCTGCATGGGTTTCCTCCGGGTGACTGTCTGTGAGGAGTGTGGTGTGTTCTCCCTGTGTCTGCATGGGTTTCCTCCGGGTGACTGTCTGTGAGGAGTGTGGTGTGTTCTCCCTGTGTCTGCATGGGTTTCCTTCGGGTGACTGTCTGTGAGGAGTGTGGTGTGTTCTCCCTGTGTCTGTGTGGGTTTCCTCCGTGTGACTGTCTGTGAGGAGTGGTGTGTTCTAATCTGATAGAGTGTGT